>NC_090653.1:223823151-224123151 GCF_040937935.1 Hyperolius riggenbachi | reverse complement strand
ATTATTTTTATTGATTTATAAAGCACCAACATATTCTGTGATGCTGTACAAAGTAAGAAACAAACATGGTGTACATAATACAGATAATGACATACACAAAATATCAACAATGTTATATGATACAGAATTCATAGACATAGTAATAACAGTGACAAATGTAACATGATGATCAAAATGTATAGCAAATTCAAAGACATTAAAGGGTAAGAGAGCCCTGCCCTGTAAGCTTACAATCTAAATAGATAGGAAGGAAACGATGCGTGGTAATATACAATATGTATACCTAGAAGCAGTGTATACCTAGAAGCATAACTTTGCCTAAGTTAGAGCATATGGTTGCCTGAAAAAAGTGAGCTTTGAGGGAGCGTTTAAAGATTTCAAGGGTTGGAGAGTGACGGATGTGTTCTGTAAGTGGATTCCAGAAGAGGGGTGAAGCTTGTGAGAAATCTTGCATACGTGGTTGCGAGGAGAAGATTCTAAAGGAGGACAGAAGAAAGTTGTGTCCAGAGCATTGATTACAGTTGGGTTGGTATCTGCTGACTAGTGAGGGGATGTACTGGGGAGAAAGCTTGTGGAGAGCTTTGTAGGTTAGAGTTAAAGAGAACTCGAGCTGAAAAAAAAACAGTGAGATATCACAGGAGCCCTGGTGGCTGGAACGCGAAATGCCTTCCAAACGGTTCCAGCGTACAGATCGTGCAAACTGTGGTTGCAGTCAATGCGCAGAAACCGTTGGGAATTGGCCGCAGACAAACCAGAAGGGAGCCTGTGGGTTACAGAAATACACTTTACACACTATTTCAGGGTATATCTGCCACCACCACTGGTATGGGCCAGTGGTCCCTACCGACTGACTGACTGATCCTGCAAATAAAACGGTTAAAACCCGCTGTATTCTGTCTGGATATCAATAATAGTAGCGACTCCTCAGAGACCTGAGTTCAGTTTCTGTGTATGGCTGTATAGCAGGGGTAGCTGAACAGTAAATGACTTTGATAAAGTCTTTATTTACGTGCAATATAAATAATTAATATATACAGAAAATTGTTAAAATCAACAATTATAGAGACAAATGATAACACAGTATAAAAGAAACTAAAAGGGATAAAAATACTTAGATTTATGGAAAGATGTCCTTTTGTGGGAAAAACTTGTAGAGTTCCTTTTGTTTCAGTTCAAAGTTCAGAGTTCAGACCAGATGGATGCCAGCATATCCTCAAGCTGGCACAGATGTGATCAAGATGGTGTTTCAAGGTGCAGGACACTTGCGTTTCAGCCTGTCAATAGTTTTATCACCCATCGCTGTGGGGAGTGGCTATGACAGGCACAAGTCCAGCCTCGGGAGGATGGAGCAGGGGCTGTCCTATCCTTACAGACCCTCAGAATTCTAGTTCGGCCCGGCTTAGGGTGCACGTGGGGGCAGTTAAAACCTATACCGCATATTCACACTCAGCATGATTTTACGAATCCTAGGACATGAAATATGACAGGTCTATCATGAGAATTTGTCCCCTAAACTCTCATAGCAATATGGGTTTGAAGAGACGGGGGTAGAGTTCTGGGAATTTCACAGAACCAGCACCGGGACTCATGCTACACTTTCCCCACGTTTGGCGAAGCTGCCATCTCAGAAACCCCAGAAATATGACAGATCTGGGAAGTTATGGATTATGCTATGAGCCTCAGGTCATTCAGAGTGTGTGCTGGCAGCTGGCTTCCCTTTGATCCTTCCCAGGGAGCAAGGTGTCAAGACCTCCCGGGGATTCGTAGCCTGCCTGGCTGAATCTACGCCTCCTTATCAGAGTGAAACAGCTGGCATATTCTCTGAGAGGGGCCATTAGCTCTCCAGGGGGCCGGGGAACCAGCTTGTTACAGCTACGTGCTAAACGCAATTAACTACCTTTCCCAGAACTGTCTATCTTAAAACCAAAGTTTGTCATTCTGAGCCCTGCAATAGATGTGCGATCGATTGCGGTTATCAGAAACGACTGCTGGATCTGCGATTTTTATGCGTTTTGGACGACTGGGCGTCGCCTGGCATCACATGAGATACTTACTTTAGAAAAGGGAAGCATCTGGATCGCGGCAGCGCTTCTCTTTGTGCACAAGCATGGCCGCACTCTATTCATAGGTAAGCAGCCATGGCCGGATTTGTGGGCCATGGCCTTGGGCTGGAGCATTCCTAGGGTGCTGTTGCAGCTGATAGAAAGTCAGTTGTTTTATACTGTGTCCTCATACGCTGGCCTATCTGCCCCCCCGCACGATGTCAGTCTTATAGCCTTGCGCCACCACAAAGTTCCCCTTGCTTGCTGCACAGCCTGCACTGCATACACAGAGCTGATCATCAGCGGTGCTCAGCTTTGTCTGACAGTGATGAGAGAGCAAGCGCTACCCAATGACAGTGCGGTATACAGGAAGTCACCGCTGATGATCAGCTCTGTGTATGCAGTGCAGGCTGTGCAGCGAGCAAGGGGAACTTTGTGGGGGAAAGGTGAGGAGCGGAGCAGGTCTGTAAGACTGACATTGGGCGGAAGGGCATATGGGGCAGTGGTACGTGGACACAAGCACCACACAGAAACAGCTGATTTGCTGAAACACGGGCTGTGAGCCTGTGCAGCCTGTGTGTGAGCCTGTGCATTTAGCCTGTATATAATTTCCAACCTCCCATTGTGACAGCACAGCGGGCAGCAAGAGAACAGAATCAAAACATGATTGGTGGCCGCATCAGAGTAACCCCCGCCCCCTGATGGACAAGAGAGAGGGGCATTGCTCGAGATTCAAGAGTAGAGTAAACTGTGTCATTATCAACTACACCACTAACTACCAAGGAACACCAGAGGTCAGGTACATATAAACCCTTAAATATTCCTTCGCTTTCTCCCCAACCCCTCCATCGCCTTCTGGCAATACCAATTCTAACCTTGCTCTCTCCTCAGTCCCCCAGCATCAGGGATGGTCGTAGTCAGCCAACTTCGCTACGCTGGAAATACACGTAGTTTTACGCAATTACGCTTCGCCAAACTACGGCTTCGAAAACAAATATTCGCTTCGTATGCATTTCGTATAATACGTGTTAAAATACGCAATTACGCGTAGTGCGAAGCGTAGTGTATGCGGATACGTATGCCCGTATGCAGAAAATTGTACGCATTCATTTCTTTATAAATGCATATACTGGTAACCCTTCTATGCGTACATTCCCCTTTCCAATGCGTAAATTTGTATGCATACAATCGCATGCGGAAAATTAGACGCAAGTAACGCATTCATAGTTCACTACGCAATACACATGTTAACTACGCAAAGTGGGTGTAAGCTACGCGTAGCGGTACTTCGCTACGCGTAAATTCGTAAGCATAGTTTTGAAACTTCGCCTATGAACTACGATGCGTAGATGCGAACTACGATGCGTAAATTCGCACTGGCGTAGTTTCTGCTCATCCCTGCCCAGCATTCTCAGTTATGGCCACACTCTCTCCCTAATCCCCATCCTCTCTGCCCAAGTTATGCCCGTGTTCTATCTTCAACCCTTCAGCACCCTCAATTATACCCTGCTCTCCCCAATCCCCCTGCACCCTCAATCAACCCTCAGTCTATTCCCCCAGCATCCTAAATCATCCCTCTGTCCCTTCCCCTCCATCCCGTACCCTGAATCAGCCCTCAGTCTAGTCTCCCCAGCACTCTAAATAAGCCCTGTCTATTCTCCCACCACCTAAACAGCCCTCAGTCTATTTCCCCCATCACCCTAAATCAGCCCTCAGTCTATTCCCCCCCAGCACCCTAAATCAGCCCTCAGTCCATTCCCCCCAGCACACTAAATCAGCCCTCAGTCTTTTCCCCCCACCACCCTAAACCAGCCCACAATTTATTCCCCCCAGCACTCTAAATCAACCTTCAGTATATTCCTCCCAGCACCCTAAATCAGCCCTCAGTCTTTTCTCCCCAACACCCTCAATCAACCATCAAGGGTTACCAAATACTGAGAAAATGTGTGTGTGTGGGAGGGGAGGTCTGGGGGGGGGGGCCTTGGGATGAGGGGGAGGGGCGTTGATAGGGGGCTTTTTTTACCGCTACCAGTTTACAAAACTTGGAATTGGAATTTGAAAATGATAGAATTTCTACATGGAATGCTTATTTAAAAAAAAAAAAAAAGCACAAGATCTGCAGAAATAATGATATTACTGATAATAATAAACACAGGACTGAGGTTTGCTTTACAAAAACAATACAGAAATGAGAAATGCCTTAAAAGTCAACAAGGTGTGCTAAGATACGTTTCATTAAAACAAAACTTTTCGTGCTTTTATGCTTGCAAATTCATCAATTGCATTATTCAAATCTAATGAATGTAATATATCGTTTTCAATGGATAAAACTGCAAGTGAAGACAAGCTTTCCTGAGACATTGTGGACCGCAAGTAGGACTTAAAGGGAACCTTAACTGGCGAGGAAAAATTAAATCACTTACCTGGGGGCTTTCCCAAGCCTCCTGCAGCCGTCCGGTGCCCGCGCCGGTCCTTCGGTGCCCTCCGGTCTCCCTCCGCCGCTAAGTTTCGTTTTCGGACGACTGCCAGTCGTCCTCGGGCCTCTTCCGCATTCCTCATCGTAAACTGCAGTAAAGCGCGTCCGCATGACGCCAAACGTGTCATGTGCATGACGCCAAACGCGTCATGCGGACGCGCTTTACTGCAGTTTACGACTAGGAATGCGGAAGTGGCCCAAGGACGACTGGCAGTCGTCCGAAAACGAAACTTAGCGGCGGAGGGAGACCGGAGGGCACCGAAGGACCGGCGCGGGCACCGGACGGCTGCAGGAGGCTTGGGAAAGCCCCCAGGTAAGTGAATTTATTTTTCCTCGCCAGTTAAGGTTCCCTTTAATCAGCTTTAGCTTAGAAAAGCTGCGCTCTCCAGAAGCTACTGAAATGGGAATGGTTAGCAGGATTCACAGGGCTATCCATGTGTTTGAAAACATGTGCGTGAGGTGACTGCCAATTTGCCAGCAACAAAATTGAGAATCTGCTTTGGTGTTTTTGCTTCTTCACTAAGGACAGTTTGAATGTGCCTGAGTTCATCAGATAGTTCAGCACCATTTATGTCAGATTTGCTCCAACATGTCAAAGATCTTTGAAACTGTAAGCAGCATTCTTCCAGCTCATTTCTTGGTGGAAGGTTTTTTATATTATATAGAAATCCCCAAATTTTATTGTGATGTTCCAGCTGACCAAAACGTTCCTCTATAGAGGTAATAGCTGTGTCCACAACAACATAGAAGAAGTTGGCCTTGAATTCTTGTGTTGGGTCTGTTATAGGCTGGTCATTTCCTTCATAATTAAAGAAGGACTTTTTGATTCGAACACGGGACTTGCTCTTGAAAACAGGCTCCACACCTATGTCCTCAGCCAGCTTCTTTGTCGTCTCAAAAGAGCTCTCAAAACCTGTTTCTCTGAAAGTTTTTAAAAATGTGCATGTTTTGTTAATCAAATCAGTAGCTATAAAAAGGTCAGAGCTCTCTTTTTGCATAGCCTTGCTGACAATGTTAATTTGGAATAAAATGTCATACCACACGGTCACTGACATAATAAACTTAAATTCTACAATTTGCTGTGAGAGTGTAAAAGCTTCATGACTGGTCTTTGGGTCTGTTCCTGGAACTTCAGAAAGAGCAAATAAAGCTTCTTGGATTTCTCCCATGTTATGTATATGAGGCTTAAGACAGTTTATACGACATTCCCATCTAGTGGTACATAGAGGTTTTACTGTGAAACCCGATACATGATCAGGCAGAATCTTCCATTGTTTAGCTGAACTGAAAAATACATTGTAAATACACTGAATCATTCCAAACACATCTTTGGACTGTTGGTTTGAACCTGCTGCATCTGCCACAATTAGGTTGAGGCTATGACATCCACAAGGTACAAAAACAGCTCTGGAATTTTTTTTGCAGTACATTTGTTTGGACACCATTTTTTCCCCCTGCCATATTGGCACCATTGTCATACCCTTGTCCACGACAGTCATCAATATCTATGCCTTTTTCTGCCAAGAAAGCAAGAATGACTTCCGTCAATCCTTTCCCTGTTGTGTCATATACATTCTTGAAGCGAAGGAAATGCTCTTTTACTAGGTAGTTACCTGACATTTCCTCAAGAAAACGAAGGGTGAATGACATTTGCTCGCAATGACTTATGTCTGTAGTACAGTCAAGTATTAAAGAATAATACTTAGCATTTTTGCATTGGTTGGTTATTTTACTGAGAACTTGTTTGGCCTTGGAATTTCATTTTGTATTGTTTTTGTAACGATTGTGGAATTCTCTCCGTGGTCAGCGCCCAGGACGTGCGCTGACACTGCGGAAATCCTCCACAAGCGTATCATTTGAGAGAACCCAGCAAAAGGTGCAACGCACCTGTAGAGGGAAATTCCTGTCGGCAGATGGAGCTGTGGAGTGCAGAGGAACAGATCCTCTGCCCTGCCACAGACGCCAGACAGGAATTGCACGAAGGGAAGAAACGCAGGGCAAGATAGCCCTGAAAGAGAGAGAGCAAAGCGACAGAGGGTATGTGTGTCCACCAATCTAGTCGCCACCCTGCGACGATGAACACACAACCATGAAGATCAGGTGAGAAGGCAATCGCAGGAGATGGCGATTGCTAACAGCGACACAAGACCGAATAAGCACAGATGAGGAATGTATGTATGTCCACCAATCTAGCCGCCAACCTGCGACGGTGGACACACAACAGAGAAAACCAAGTGAGAACGCAATCGCAAGAGAAGCGATTGCGAATGAGCACAGAGACAGAATGTATGTATGTGCCCCAATCTAGTCGCCAACCCGCGACGGTGCACACACAACAGCAGAAACAAAGTAGGAACGCAATCGCGAGAGAGGCGATTGCCAGAGGTGACACAAGGCTTAAGCAAGACAGGGCACAAGAGTAGCAAAGGCACAGCAAATCATACAATGAGAAGATAAGGAAAATAACAAACACTAACTAAACGCCGCACTCATTCGCAACAGCGAACGCGTTTACAGCGCGGTCTCCGCGTGTTAAGCACAACAGAGACAAGCACGCCTAACTAACCCCCACCACACAAACACGAAACAGAGAACGCGAGCGCTTGCTTAACGGTTACCTCACCGAGCCTACAGCAAGCGTTCGTTTCAGACAAGACAGACGGACGGACGGGAAGTAGGATAGGAAAGATCCACTGCTCTTTCCGCCAGAGCGAGTGCGATCCAGGTAAAGTAACAGAGCTGGCAGGATCCACTGCTCTTAGCGCCAGAGTGAGTGCGATCCAAATATAGAAGCAGAGTTAGCAGGATCTGTCACCGACCGCGAGCCGGTCTGCGGATGGGGTAAATCGATCAGCGTCAGAAATCCTCTTACACGGTCATTTGTTCATCACGAAGGGTAACCCGCATTCGCAATTTGATGAACTGACTCGCGAAGGGAGCGTTCTGATACCAACCGAATCACTCCACACACATATACAATTCAAAGATCTGCCACCAAGCGAGTTACACAGCCCGCTACTGTAATTTTACTAGGACTTCGAGAACACTTTAGTAACCCCTAGCAGTATGCAAGAATCTGGGCCAGATCGTTATGTCTGGGCCGGGTTCTCGCATACGGGTTATAAATGTATACTTCTATTAAACACAGGGTAGCGAGTTCAGGAGAATAGGTACGATTGTGTATGTTCAGCAACAGGTCATAACCGCTAAACGATTTTTAAACGTTTAATAACACAAATGCATTACATACAGTTATATACACCTATTAACATATAAATCACAGAGCTTAAAAATAAAAGGAATAAAACAGAAAGTTCTTACTTAGTTAGCTGAGCAGTCCATTTGAATCATGAAGAAAATAGTCCAGTTTAAACGTAGGCATTCAGCTTAAAAGTCCTTTGTACACAACATGCGCCCGGTTCTTCCGTGAGCACATGTCTGGACTTCCCTAGTCGATGTAAATTGAAGAACTGGGTGGAGTTCCTTGCAAACGCTTTTTACTGACCAGAGTTTTGGGGCGGTCACTACCTGGAAAGTAGGTGTGTTGGAGGCAGGGTTACCTCCTGGCAGGTCAGGTTACCACCCACAGACTTGGAGCAAGGAATGTACCAATTATTAATAATTTGTGTAATTCCGCCCCAGATGGGTGCATCGCAGATCCGAGACCATATTCATAAGCAGCATGCGACTCTGTATTAAATGAGACTATACACGCCTAGTCTAACGAATTTGCTCTACGCATGCCGGATAAAGCGGTTTCTCAATTGATTCCTGATAGCTAGAGAAGGATAATTCATGTGAATTATAGACCTGTTTCCTAGGTATCAGGAAATGTAATTTTGGTCTTGCTGTGACAAACCTATTTTGAATTATTAATAAGTTAACGTTCCCTTTGTGTGAAGCTATACGCTTGGAGGGAAATTTTGAATCTCAACCAGTTTGAGCTGGTTTTCCTTTTGGGGAAAGATGAGCTATGTACCAAATGCTGCTCCCCAGGTGGTCTGGCTACTTGTGAAATTCTTTCCTGACACAGGATGTGGGGGAGGTTACTGTACTCAGTAAGAGAGAGGGAAATTGACATCTATTGTGCATTTACCCAAGACTGACAGGAACTGTGCACGACCATGCGAAAGTCGATGGCGCTTACGCGCACGACTTTCGTAATATTCGTCACATCTCTCCCCTACCAGACGGACGCACAGAGTGGGTCTGCATGACCCGCTCTACGCGGCGCTTAGCTACTGAACGGGTTCTCGACTTCTTATCTGACTGCCCGTTAGACAACTCACCAGAAGCATAAGGCCTCATGGTCCGGTGTGTCCCAGTGTCCGCTTTGCAGACGGTGCGATGCACACCAACAGGCTTACCGCTAAAGGCCTGGCTGGGTTTGCGTAGCGCTTCCTGTAAGGGAGAGAGTCGCTGGCTGACATCCGGGTCACTTCCTGACTCTCGGGTGTCAGCCTGCGAATCTGGAAGCAGCGTGGCATACCCCTGCTCTAACTGACTACACCTTGGCACAACATTTTGGTCAGCACAACCTAGGTGGACATTAGAGTACATTTTAAAAAACGAATTAGCCTTTACCTGGGTGGCGAGGCTTGCCCCTTCTCCAGGAAGGATAGAGGGTGGACCTGTGGGCAGTTTTGCACTGGGTTGCTTCTGCAAGGGGAAGACCTGCAAGGGTGAGACAGGGAAGGAACGGCCTGTCTCCACCAGCTGTTTGTTAACAGCAGACAATGGTGGAGCACTCTGGCTGTCATAGCAGGAGGGGAGGTCTAGGCCCCCAGCTGCCTGCTCTGACACCTGGCCTGCTTCCACTGCCCTGGACGGATATGACCCAGGCAAAACAAGACTGTTACCTCTTAGATTAGAGACTGTCACATTTAAACATACATCATTTTTAGCACTGTGAGATTCAGCATGAAAGCTATTAGCAACATCTGGTACAACATTAACATCACAGTTACGTTCATTTTTCACATCATGTACACAGGTATCTGGAACAACAGTGACAGGTTTAGAATCAGACAAACCGTGATTAGCCAGCTGTCCATTAGAAACAGGTACCGCTTCCTTGCCTCCTTCCCTAGGAGGGCTAGGTACCATTACCCTGGCTGCCTCCCTCTGTCCCACCCCAAGCTTGTACAGTACCTGAGTGGGTCCAGACTGGCAATCCTGGGTGTTGATCACAGGTTCATAAAAGGATCGTAGGGTGCCAAGATCGGTGCCCAACAGCACAGGCACTGGGATGTCATCTGTCACCCCCACAACTTTTGACTGGCGGCCCCTTCCCCAATCGAGAACAACACGAGCTTTGGCGATGCGTGCGTGTGTGCCACCAACTCCCAAAAGTGTGACACGCTCATTAGGCAGGAAATTCTCCCTGGCTACAAGATGAGAGCGAACCAAGGTAAGCTCTGCGCCTGTGTCGCGGAAACCAACAGCGATCTGGTCGTTAACTTCCACGACTTGATGATTTCCGGAAAGTCGAGGATTTGCTGCTCCCATGACGAGGTAGGCGTGTGCAGTAGAGGATGCGCTAGCCACTTCTGCGCTAGGCTCTGGAGACGGCGTCCTCACCTCGGGGCAGGCAGACTTGAGGTGTCCTCTCTGTCCACAGTGGTAGCACTTCGGAACATATGTGGCATCAGGCGGATGAGTAGCAGGGGCAGCATCCGGCCTCTGTGGCTGTGGGACCCAATTCCCACGGTTAGCAGGGGGAGGAGAGCTGGGTTGCATAGGTCTCCCCCCTCTCCAGCTCTGGGCTGGAGGTTTGCGGCTGTCCGGCACACGGGTGGCCACAAAAGTGTCTGCAAGTTCTGCTGCAGTTTTGGCGGAGTCCGGCTTCCGCTCCAAGACAAACTGCCGGACATCTGGAGTGCAGCAGTTCAGCAACTGCTCCTGCACGATGAGGTCCTCCAGACCTTGGTGAGAGTCTTTTTTGAGGCCCCGCGACCACTGCCTGAACACAGTCAGCAGGCGACTCTCCAGGTCGGTGTAAGAGTCAGTGTGGCCTTTCTGCAGGGAGCGAAACTTTTTGCGATAGACCTCTGGGGTCAGCTGGTATTTGGCGATAATTGCAGCTTTTATCGCCTCATAGTCATTGTCTTTCTCAGCGGGTAAGTCCACAAACGCCTCAAGCGCTTTGTCCCGCAAGTTGGGTGTCAGATATCTCGCCCACTGCTCCTGGGGCAGATGATGCTGACGACAAGTCTTTTCAAAGGAGTGTAAATAAGTGTCCGGGTCGGTTCCCTTCTCCATTTCTGGGAATTTAAACTTTGGAGTCCCAAACGGGCCTGCTGTGGGCCGGGGTTCCGGAGCACTTTGCGAGGGATTTTGGCCTTGCGCTCGCAGGTTGGCCATTTCAAGGTCATGTCTGCGTGCGGCTGCTCTCTCCTCTCTTTCCGCTTCTCTCTCAGCAAGCCACCGGCGCTCTGCCCGTTCCGCTTCTCGCTCTGAGGCTTCCATTTCCGCCTGGCGCTGGCGTTCTGCACGGTCAGCATTTTCTCTGACAATCTGCATGTACAGCTCAGGATTTGTCTCCAACAGCCTTTGTAATCCAGGTTGCATTCCAGCATCAGGAACACAGAACAGGTTGGCATGGGCGGGCTCCTGCCGGCCACCATGCTCCTCAGCAGTTACAGCGACCGGTTCAGACGCGGTACCGTTTTCCTCTGGGTCGGGAAGTGGGTTGCTTTGCTCCAACCGCTCACTTTCCTCTGCCCCAGTTACAGCACCGTCTGAACCAGGAGTGTGCTCTCCCAGCATCTGCTCTGGCTGGGTATCCAGTCGCAATAAGTCGTCAATCAATTGCGCTTTCTTTTTTCTATACGTCATAATGCCTTTTTCCTCACACAAGTTTGCTAGGTCTGCCACTGACATTTTCTTGTATCTTGCTACAGCCATTTTTGCCAAATAAAAGATAGGATAGGAAAAGAGATTGGGGGGGGAACTCTGTGCTACACGTTTAGTCTATATAAATGGTAATGCACCGGTTATCGACCACAGATTTTTGATCTGTTCTGGCAGGTTAATCAAATAACGTTGCCGTTGATGTTCTGAACATACACAAATCCCAAAAAGCTGCCAACCAAATGTCACCGACCGCGAGCCGGTCTGCGGATGGGGTAAATCGATCAGCGTCAGAAATCCTCTTACACGGTCATTTGTTCATCACGAAGGGTAACCCGCATTCGCAATTTGATGAACTGACTCGCGAAGGGAGCGTTCTGATACCAACCGAATCACTCCACACACATATACAATTCAAAGATCTGCCACCAAGCGAGTTACACAGCCCGCTACTGTAATTTTACTAGGACTTCGAGAACACTTTAGTAACCCCTAGCAGTATGCAAGAATCTGGGCCAGATCGTTATGTCTGGGCCGGGTTCTCGCATACGGGTTATAAATGTATACTTCTATTAAACACAGGGTAGCGAGTTCAGGAGAATAGGTACGATTGTGTATGTTCAGCAACAGGTCATAACCGCTAAACGATTTTTAAACGTTTAATAACACAAATGCATTACATACAGTTATATACACCTATTAACATATAAATCACAGAGCTTAAAAATAAAAGGAATAAAACAGAAAGTTCTTACTTAGTTAGCTGAGCAGTCCATTTGAATCATGAAGAAAATAGTCCAGTTTAAACGTAGGCATTCAGCTTAAAAGTCCTTTGTACACAACATGCGCCCGGTTCTTCCGTGAGCACATGTCTGGACTTCCCTAGTCGATGTAAATTGAAGAACTGGGTGGAGTTCCTTGCAAACGCTTTTTACTGACCAGAGTTTTGGGGCGGTCACTACCTGGAAAGTAGGTGTGTTGGAGGCAGGGTTACCTCCTGGCAGGTCAGGTTACCACCCACAGACTTGGAGCAAGGAATGTACCAATTATTAATAATTTGTGTAATTCCGCCCCAGATGGGTGCATCGCAGATCCGAGACCATATTCATAAGCAGCATGCGACTCTGTATTAAATGAGACTATACACGCCTAGTCTAACGAATTTGCTCTACGCATGCCGGATAAAGCGGTTTCTCAATTGATTCCTGATAGCTAGAGAAGGATAATTCATGTGAATTATAGACCTGTTTCCTAGGTATCAGGAAATGTAATTTTGGTCTTGCTGTGACAAACCTATTTTGAATTATTAATAAGTTAACGTTCCCTTTGTGTGAAGCTATACGCTTGGAGGGAAATTTTGAATCTCAACCAGTTTGAGCTGGTTTTCCTTTTGGGGAAAGATGAGCTATGTACCAAATGCTGCTCCCCAGGTGGTCTGGCTACTTGTGAAATTCTTTCCTGACACAGGATGTGGGGGAGGTTACTGTACTCAGTAAGAGAGAGGGAAATTGACATCTATTGTGCATTTACCCAAGACTGACAGGAACTGTGCACGACCATGCGAAAGTCGATGGCGCTTACGCGCACGACTTTCGTAATATTCGTCACAGGATCCACTGCTCTTTCCGCCAGAGCAAGTGCGATCCAAGCAAGACAGACAGATGAGATAGCCGGTGGCAACTGCTGCTCCAGCTATACTCCAAGAAAGCAATGAGAAGCATCCACAGCCGCTACCGCTAGAGGCTAGTGCAATCCAAGTAAGGGAGAGAAAACAGAAGGGGCTACCAGTAACAACCGCTGCCCTGGTTAGCACCCACAGACAGACAGAACGATTTCCTGACGACCACCGTTGGCGACAAGACAATCGCAACAGAGAGACAATACAGACAAAACAGATAAGCAGGCTAACTGCACTAGAGAGGCTGCCTAGTGCAGTCCTGTAACGAACGGTGGAGCACAGAGAGGATCTGATTACCGGTGAATACAGATTATATACCAGATCATAAGTGATCTGCAGTATCACCGATAATTCGATATACCCGCTAACCTCTGTACACCCGGGTAGAGTGTAGTGTTTGGTGCAACAGTAACACTTAGAGGACTAGGCCTCAGAGCAGTAAGGAGTACTGCACGGATTCCTTCCGAAGACCTGAACTCCCCAAAGCGGGAGGAGTCAGGCTGAGAGTAGGAAGGATTATCTGCGAGTGACACTCTGGAGGAAGTGTCACTAACAGGACGGGGAACCGCCTCTAATAGTGAGGTCGGTTCTCGAGATCGGACAAGCCAGGTCGTAACACACGGACAGATAAAGTACAGATTCAGAAGGCAGAGGCGGAGTCTAAGGTACAGGCAGGGTTCGGCAACAGGGTATCAGATATATCGAGGTACAACGTCAGGAGGCAGAAATAGAGTCTAAGGACGAGCCGGGGTTCGGCAACAGAGTATTAGAATGGCAAGGTACAAGATCAGAGTTCAGGAGGATAGTCAGGCAGGCAAAGGGTCATAACAGATAATCACAATCAAACTAGTACTTTAAGCTATCAACAGAATCTAGCTAAGTGTAGGATTACAGCTCCAGCTGGTCCCGGCACACTTCAGGATCTGACTAAGGGTCTGAGTGCTCCCACGTTGTGTTCGCAACGCCAGACAACCAGCAACTGAACAGTCGGCAGTATATATACACAGTAATCTCTCCAGCACCTCCCCAATTGCTGGACCAATGAGGAGTGGAGCCAGAGTCAGCTGACCAGCCTGGTCAGGTGACTCACTTCTGGCTGCCATATTTTCCCTGCTTCAGCGCGCGCGTGTCACTCTTATCCCAGAGGGACTATGCGTCCCAGCCACACCAGCAGCGTCTCTGCTATCCGCCACGGGAGCCGTCGCACTGCATGCGGCGGCTTCTCCGCGTCCTCTGCTGCCCACGCGGCCTGCGGCGGTTTCTCCACGCCGCGCCACCATGCTGGACACGGAAGCAGCCGCCCTGCTCTGAGAGCAAGTGGCTGCTTTTCCGTGTTTCCTCACAAGTCCCCAGAATTATTTTAAGCTAGCTACAACAATCCAACAGGAAAGGCTGACACTCCAGGAGTAATTTAACAAACCGTTATGACCAGCGAAGTACTGTGGAATCACATGGTATTTATAGAGCAAGCCTACAAAAGGATGTGGCTAGGCAATTTACATGACAAACGTATGCAAATTCCTCAGCAGCAGCAAGCTGCAAAACTGACAAAAGGTCTCTTTTCCAGAGACCTGCAGAATGCAGACCTGAACAGTGGTCAAAAAGTTGCCTGCCTGGTAGGCAGCTGAGCGGATCATTACAGTTTTCCCACAATAGTGGTCAGAGGTTTCTTTAGACACTACATGACGAAGGTGCTCTGACAGGACTACATCATATTGCCCCAAGAGTTCAACAATAGCAAGGAAATTGCCATTGTTGGGTGTAAATTATCGATCTGAGGACCCTCTAAAAGCCAAATTGCGCTCAGCCAACAGTTGCGCAATCTGTAGAAGTCTTTCTAAGACATCTTTCCAATGCCTTCTTTCCTAAGTTAAAGAGTTCTGCATATGTTGGTCAATTGTGGTTTTAGTGGTCAATCGAAGCTGAGCCTCCATTCATTTTTTTCCAGCAATGAAATAACTAGCAGGGGCAAACCCAGGATTTTCAAGGGAGGGATTCCTGAAAGGTCTCCCTCAGCCTTGAACAATACAGTATAATAATATGGTAGGACATCATGCTGGGTACACATAATGGAATTTCCTGTCTGACCAACGGGATCCAACGGTATCGATCAGTAGCATTTTAAATACAGATAATAATGAGAACAGCTGATATTGGTAATAAAGGGGAAAGTGAAGCATTTACACAGCAGGGCACAGGGCTGTGCTCATACCTGACTCTGTTAAGTTCCCCACAGCTGCTCCATGCTCTGTACACATGTTGCTGCTGCTACATCCAAAGCCAACTGTAGCAATGAAAGAAAAGGGGCAATGTTGTGAGCTGCAGGATGCCTGCAGATATTCTGGTGTCTCAACTTGTGCCTGTCCTCAGATACTGTACCGGCCCTGGTCTGAGGGGGGATTCTGGGCAGCTGTAATCCCCCCCTGCGTTTGCCTATGACTAGCAGAAGTTTCATGTGATTTCAAAATCACAGACATGTGAGTCCAGTCTTGTGATCCTTCCATGGCCAAGGATGTTCGGGGGTTATTATCAAAAAGTTTACAGCAAAAACAGAAAACTTTATTCACAGTTTTAGAATACACCAACCACCTTCTGTCTTGCTTTTCCCCATTATTCAAAGATCTAATGTAAAATTCTTCCGAAAAATGAGTATTTTTTTCATCTTTCTTGAAATTTATATTTTTTAACTGTACAGGTCCTGCTGATAAAATCAAATCTATATTTGTTGATGTCAACCTAGACCACAGAGCAGGATCTGATTCAATAGTAGTTGGTACACAATTGTTTTCACTTGTTACTACATCATGAAAATTGGTGCTGCCGTTTTTCTCTGGTGATGGATTCAGTAGACTGGAATCTTCACTCAGCTGCACGGAAAAGTCATTGTAATCAGTGCCTTCTGCTGTTGTTGGAGAGTCCTCAACATATTCAGAGCAGCATTCCTGCAATGAGTGCCCTGATTTTGATAACTCATTGTTTCCTGGTGCATTATTGGGCATTTGGATGCTACACTCAGATGGCTTCTCTAAAAACCTTTTCTAAGTCCCTGCATACTTTTTGTCTTTATCATCTAAAAGAGCTTTTCGCTTTCTGTTTTGAGCACCAGATAACTTTTTAGGGGCCATGTTGTTCTATATTTCTCCCTAAAACAAATAAAGCAAAGTGAAGCCCCATTAGCAGTATAATATATGGTTGAGTAACCATGTCCAGAGTAATAGATCTTCCATCCTAAAGTGTTGGCATTGAGTTTCTGGCCACAGTGGAGTACCAAAGCAGTTCGGGGTGACACAGAACTACTAAGAAGGTATAGGGGACTAAAAGAGACCAAAAAGGCCCTTTACTCTGCCTGTTGGGTTGATGTGGCTCCCGCGGTTCGTTAGCCAGGCAATCAGTGTATCGGGCTATGGTGCCCGATCACTGATTCCTCTCCCCTGCTGAAAAAGCGACAGCTTCTCTCGGAAGCTTCGCTTTTTCTGGCTGTATCGTACCCCATACGTCGCTCTAAGCGTGTGTTACGCTTAGAGTGACGTCATGTAAACAAACTCATGGCCGCCATCTTGTGGCCAAAAAGTAAAACTACAAGTAAAAGTAAAAAAAATAAAATTCAAACACACATTTACATTATAAATCACATGTTTACATCCCACCCTCCCAAAACTACCCAAATAAAATGTTTAATATAAACAAAAATCAAAAACATTACAATAAAAAAAACATGTAAATATTTACATAAGAGTCTAAACTTTTTAAATATCAATGTAAAGATGAAATACTTCTATATTTATTTTTTATTTTAAACTTGTAAATAGTAATAGATGGAAAATGGAAAAAATGCACCTTTATTTCCAAATAAAATATTGTCGCCATACATTGTGATAGGGACATAATTTTAACGGTGTAATAACCGGGACATATGGGCAAATACAATACGTGAGTTTTAATTATGGAGGCATGTATTATTTTAAAACTATAATGGCTGAAAACTGAGAAATAATGATTTTTTTCCGTTTTTTTCTTATTCTTCCTGTTAAAGTACATTTACAGTAAAGTGGCTCTTAGCAAAATGTACCCCCCAAAGAAAGCCTAATTGGTGGTGGAAAAAACAAGGTATAGATCAGTTCATTGTGATAAGTAGTGATAAAGTTATAGGCTAATGAATGGGAGGTGAACATTTCTCAAGTGAAATCGACGGAACGCGAATGGGATAAGCTATAGGCTTGCTATACACCAATGGTTCTGGATGTAAGCCTGGCTTCAGGGGCATAAAGAGATAATTTGCCTATTCAGCAGTGATGCATCGAGGGAGAAACTACAGTTGCTCACTTCAATATGAATTATTGCAAATACCTTCTATTTTAAGAAGGCAAATTACACTTGCCACAATAGTTGACACACACAGTAATATATTGTGCTAAGCTTAAAGGTAACCTAAAGCAAGAGAGACATAGAGGCTGCCATATGTATTTCCTTTCAAACCATGCATATTGCCTGACTGTCCTGCTAATCCTCTACATTTAATACTTTTTGCTGTAGACCCTGAACAAGCATGCAGGTCAGGAGCTCTGACTGAAGTGTGCCGGCAATAGCTGCATAGCTGCATGCTTGTTTCAGGTGTGGGATTTAGATACTATTGCAGCCGAAGAGATCAGCAGGACTGCCATGCAACTGGTATTGCTTAAAAGGAAATAAACACGGAAGCCTCACTTTAGGTTACCTTTAACAGGACCGTATATTCTTTTTTCTTAGTCTACATTTGCTGACAAGGACAGAAAAAAAATCAGAAGAGGAGGAGAGTAGTTCCCCAAAAATGGAAGATCTATAAAGCATACAAAGTACTGTGCAATAAGTACGGGTGCGGGCGACTACTGTACAGACTAAATTATTGCAATTTAATTGTTTGCCGAGTGTTTCAAACAAGATCAAGAGGGTGAGCAGCATTATCCACGCTAAAACAAAGCTGTCACCCTCAGCCACACTCTGCCGACTCAGCCACTACTAACAGTTGTACGCTACGATACTTGCTAGATACTACGACAATTCGTATTGCTAGCACTCAGGCTACCGTTTACTTATTTTGGGTCAGCCACGGGCTTTAGGCCAAAGTACGAGAACACCACACACACGCACAATACAAACTCCCACTCCCTTGCTTCCTATTTGAATGGATAGTGGTGTAGGTGTTATGTGTACTCCTGACAAGCACATCAGACTATTCATGACAATGACTGGCTAATTAACAGTGTCCTTTAAAGAACAAGGGACACCCATGCTAACCTAGAAATAAAAAAAACTCCCACTGCAGTTTATAGGGAATGGAATGCAAATATACACGTCTAAGATAGTATTTCACCCACACAGTAGACCGAAAATGAATTCCACCTAAAGCCAGTGTTAAAATGGATGCTACATCAGAGACCAATCAAAATGGCCACTATGTTCTTAATAATACCATACATATCCTCATCGCCCCACATATCCTTACACTAGCCTAAAAAAAAGAAAAAAAATATTCCATAAACTTACAAATTTCAATATACATGCACTCAGATAATAAAATCAAGCAGCTGATAAAACAAATCTCATGCAAAGCACATAATACCAGGGCTGTGGAGTCGGAGTTGGAGCAATTTTGGGTACCTGGAGTCGGTGGTCTCATAAACTGAGGAGTCGGCGTTGGAGTTGGATGATTTTTGTACCGACTCCACAGTCCTGCATAATACAATTAACAATAACATACTGATGGGTAGTTTAGTTATAATGATACACAAATTATTGGCACAAAAACACAACAATGAACCATAGGATTCATTTACGCTTCATACTGCAGCTAGGCTCAGGAATCAAGTAATTGAGCACAGGAGGATCACATTAATCCCCCTTTAGTGTATAGTGTATAGTCAGATGCCCTTTAGGGCTCGTTCACACTGGAAGCGCTTTTGGACTTTAAGCGCTGGCGATTTTTCTAAATCGCCCTGAAAGTGCTTGTGCAATGATTCTCTATGAGACAGTTCACATCTGAGTGGTTTGTTTCCGTTCCGCTCAGAAAAACGCTGCATGGACCATTTTTGAGGCGATTCCGCCTCAGTGGAAGGCATAGGAAAACCGTAAAACGCTCACAAAATTGCTTTCGTTTTAAGAATAAATACACTATATTTATTATTTTCCGGATTAAAGAGTTCACTTCCTCAGTGATGTCAGGAAGTGAAAAAACTGAATCGCTCTGCAAAAAAGTTTACAAAAATGCTTACCAAAACCACCCAACTCACACAAATCGCCCAACTCACAGAAATCGGCGGGAAGGGGAAAAAAGCATTAAAAACCGCCCAACGCAAACGCACCTGGAACGCAAATGTGAACGAGGCCTAACTGTATATAGGCAGCAGATACGCCCTTTAGTGTATATAGACTGTCAAAACAGATCTCCCCCCCCCCACTTTTGTGTATGTAAGTAGATCCCCCCTTTAGTATTATATAGGCACATCCCCCCTTAGTGTATATAGGCTACTAGTCTTGTTTATGTAGGCAGGTTCCCCCCTTTAGTATCTAGAGGCTGCCTATATATACAAAAGGGGGGATCTGTCTACATAAACAAGACTAGCAGCCTTTATACACTAAGGGGGGATCTGCCCCCCTTAGTGTATATAAGCTGCTAGTCTTGTATATGTAGGCAGATCCCCTCTTTAGTGTATATATAGGCAGATCCCCCCTTAGTGTATATATAATATATACATTAAGGGGGGATCTGCCTATATATACACTAAAGGGGGGATCTGCCTACATATACAAGACTAGTAGCCTATATACACTAAAGGGGGATCTGCCTATAATAGTATATATAGGCTACTAGTCTTGTATATGTAGGCAGATCCCCGCTTTAGTGTATGGGCAGCATAGTGGCATAGTGGTTAGCTCTCTTGCCTTGCAGCACTGGGTCCCTGGTTCGAATCCCGGCCAGGGCACTATCTGCAAGGAGTTTGTATGTTCTACCCGTGTCTGTGTGGGTTTCCTCCGGGCACTCCAGTTTCCTCCGACATCCCAAAAACATACAGATAAGGTAATTGGCTTCCCCCTAAAAAAATGGCCCTAGACTATGATACATGCACTACACAATACATACATACACAAATGGCAATGCTAGGGACTAGATTGTGAGCCCCTCTGAGGGACAGTTAGTGACAAGACAATATATACTCTATACAGCGCTGCGTAATATGTTGGCGCTATATAAATACTTAAATAAATACTGTATATACAGTAAAGGAAATAATTATTTGACCCCTCACTGATTTTGTAAGTTTGTCCAATGACAAAGAAATGAAAAGTCTCAGAACAGTATCATTTCAATGGTAGGTTTATTTTAACAGTGGCAGATAGCACATCAAAAGGAAAATCGAAAAAATAACCTTAAATAAAAGATAGCAACTGATTTGCATTTCATTGAGTGAAATAAGTTTTTGAACCCTCTAACAATAAAAGACTTAATACTTAGTGGAAAAACCCTTGTTTGCAAGCACAGAGGTCAAACGTTTCTTGTAATTGATGACCAAGTTTGCACACATTTTAGGAGGAATGTTGGTCCACTCCTCTTTGCAGATCATCTCTAAATCCCTAAGGTTTCTAGGCTGTCTCTGTGCAACTCTGAGCTTGAGCTCCCTCCATAGGTTTTCTATTGGATTAAGGTCCGGAGACTGACTAGGCCACTCCATGACCTTAATGTGCTTCTTCTTGAGCCACTCCTTTGTTGCCTTTGCTGTATGTTTTGGGTCATTGTCGTGCTGGAACACCCATCCACGACCCATTTTCAGTTTCCTGGCAGAGGGAAGGAGGTTGTCGTTCAGGATTTCACGATACATGGCTCCGTCCATTTTCCCGTTAATGCGATTAAGTTGTCCTGTTCCCTTAGCAGAAAAACACCCCCAAAGCAAAATGTTTCCACCCCCATGCTTGACGGTGGGGATGGTGTTTTGGGGGTCATAGGCAGCATTTTTCTTCCTCCAAACACAGCGAGTTGAGTTAATGCCAAAGAGCTCTATTTTGGTCTCATCAGACCACAGCACCTTCTCCCAGTCACTCACAGAATCATTCAGGTGTTCATTGGCAAACTTCAGACGGGCCTGCACATGTGCCTTCTTGAGCAGGGGGACCTTGCGAGCCCTGCAGGATTTTAATCCATTGCGGTGTAATGTGTTTCCAATGGTTTTCTTGGTGACTGTGGTCCCTGCTAATTTGAGGTCATTCACTAACTCCTCCCGTGTAGTTCTAGGATGCTTTTTCACCTTTCTCAGAACCATTGACACCCCACGAGGTGAGATCTTGCGTGGAGCCCCAGAGCGAGGTCGATTGATGGTCATTTTGTGCTCCTTCCATTTTCGAACAATCACACCAACAGTTGTCACCTTCTCTCCCAGCTTCTTGCTAATGGTTTTGTAGCCCATTCCAGCCTTGTGCAGGTCTACAATTTTGTCTCTGACATCCTTGGACAGCTCTTTGGTCTTTCCCATGTTGGAGAGTTTGGAGTCTGCTTGATTGATTGATTCTGTGGACAGGTGTCTTTTATACAGGTGACTAGTTAAGACAGGTGTCCTTAATGAGGGTGACTAATTGAGTAGAAGTGTCTAACCACTCTGTGGGAGCCAGAACTCTTAATGGTTGGTAGGGGTTCAAAAACTTATTTCATTTAATGAGCACCATCCCGAGCAACTGGCCAAACCGGCACCCTTGGCAAAGCCCTCCCCGCAGGGCAAGGTTGACCTAGTGCAAAAAGAAGGGTCCAGTTGTAGCAGATGTACTTCGTCTTCTCCGCAGACTCAATGCCAGGAAAGCAGCCGGCCCAGATGGCGTGTCACCAACTTGCCTGAGAACCTGCACGGACCAGCTGGCCTCCACGCTCACCTCCCTTTTTAATAGGTCCCTGGCGGAAGGCAGTGTCCCCTCCTGTCTCAAAAGGGCCACAATCATACCGGTCCCAAAAAAGCCAGGCAACACAGAGCTCAACAACTCCAGACCTGTGGCCCTCACTCCCATAGTCATGAAGGTCCTCGAACGTCTGGTCCTTGCCCACCTGAAGCGCCTCGCCAGCCCCCTCCTCGATCCACACCAGTTCGCATACAGGGCCAACAGATCCGTGGATGATGCCATCAACATCAGTCTGGCGTACATCACGGAACACCTTGAAAGACCAAACTCCTACGTTAGGATCCTGTTCTTGGACTTCAGCTCGGCATTCAATACAATCTGCCCAAATATATTGATAGACAATCATGTATAAAGAGGATAGCGCTCACAGTGTCCCTACTAGCACCCTGATACTCACACTCGATCGCCTCCTCTCTTCTATAAAAAGTAATTTTTCAAGAGGTAGCGCTCAAAAATGCGTATCACCCACCGTTCTATATAACCATTAGCGATGTATTGCCACTGTACTCCTGATACAGATACAATTACTAAGTATAAGCAACCTGACCATGTAAAAGTCCATAAAAACTTATAAAATGATATATATACTACAAGTCCATGTACACATGCCCTAAATTTTAAAATTGGACTAAACAGGTGATTTCTTCTCCATAAATCAACACAGCGTGGTAAACTATGGATTCTTCAAGTTGCGGACCCTCCACCAACACCCTTTGTGGTCCACTCACCGCTGTATTAGACCAACCAATGGTCTATATGCACATTGGGACCGTTCCCGGGTCGTCCCCCACCTCTGGATCAAGCGTAGTGGATCTCTTGTATCAACCAGCCTCTTCACATAAGATTGCAGCCTTGTAGCTAAACCTCATTGAAGAAAACTCCACATAGCGTAATACTGCTAAAACTCATTTATTTGATAAAAAGCAAGTTGCACTCACATTTAGTAGGATAAAATCATCGCATAGAGTAATTTATAGACGGGCTCTCCCCCGTTCAGGTGGCCAGGCTGGCAGGCTCCTCTCCGTGTGTACCCCTCCAATTCCGCCGCGCGCTCGGAATTCAGACGCCACAGGTGCCTCCTCGCCGCCGCTCACCCTGTTTCCGTGTGTGCCAGCTTCCGCATCAGACTCCGCCCTATCGATTTCGTCACAAGGTGACTCATCAGGGGCATGGAGTCTGATGCGTCCCACGGACAATTTAAGCGGACGCTTCCCGCGCATGCTCACTACATGTACTCATAAGCCTGCCAATCTGCCGCCATCTAGAGGATATAGTTATTACTACATTCCAACATAGCTGATTATCTCTAGTCTAAATATCTCTAGTCTGACCTTATGAATATCTCTAACATGCTGAACCTTTCCTATTTAATCTCAAATCCCTCCCTTTGGTTTCTAAGTGCACTCCCCTGCTCCTCAAAAGACCATTTCCAAGCCTATTGGGAATACAGATTTTACTACCCCACCCAATGATTCCATCTTCAAAAAACATGTGTGTTCATGCATTCCTACCCCCATCCTATTTATTTGTGAATCCCCTTTCGCTACTATGTCCCACCACCCCCTTAAGCCCTAATTCAGTTCCCCCCATCAACCCCTAGCATGTATAAAGGATCATAGGGTATGAATACATGCCTACACATTTACACACCACAAAAACATTACAGCACATTTTCAAAGCACAATAATGTCATAATATGTTTTCTCATATATGTCCCCCCCCCCCCACACAGTACCACCATGAATTCTCCACTGAGTACCCCTTAAATCCCCCCTCCTCAAACCCCTTAATAGTGACTGATTCAACCCCATCAGGAGGATTTTATCTATAGGTGCGATAGGCCATCAACTAGTGGGTTGGGGTGCATGCACACACATCACACCCCTAATCCCCCAGAAAACAAACCAAATCAATGTCTATATTAAGGCCATCCGGCCTGAGTGTACCCATCCAATGGATCCACTTAGTTTCCTCCTGTGAAACCCTTTTAAGTTTATTGCACCCCCTCCAGTTCGGGATGATTTTCTGTAAGGCACAGAAGGATAGCTCTTTAGGGTTACAATTGTGATGACTACCAAAATGGGCTGAGACTCCATGGTTGGGGTATCCCTTCACAATATTACGTATATGCTCCCCCATCCGTTCCTTTAAGGTACATGTAGTTCTCCCAATGTACTGCCATCCACATTTACACCAGGCAAGGTATACGACAAACCTATCATTACAGGTAATAAATTCCTGAATTTTGAAGGTCTTACCATTACTGAAGGATGTCACCCTATTGGTTTTTATACCTATAGCTTCCCTGCAGGCTTTGCAACCCCTGCACGGGAAGAAGCCCGCGGTTTGCCATCCCTGCATGCGTGGCACCTTCTTAGGTTCCACACAGCTCGGTGCAAGGATTTGTTTTAAATTTTGGGCTTTTCTGTAGATGAACTTAGGTTGGGTAGGGATAATACTCCTCAAAGTTAGATCTGTTTCTAAAATACCCCAATGCTGCTTGACTATGTTCTGAAGCCATTTGTATTGAGTGTTATACCCTGTAATGAAAGCCAGATCATACTCACCCTTGGTTTCTTCCACTTCCCTATCCCATAGCAGTGTTTTCCTATCCAGGTTTCCAACCCTTTCAATTTCTCTATCCAGATCTTTTTCAGAGTATCCCTTCTCCAGAAATCTATTTTTCAGGAGTTCCGCCTGCCTGTAATAATCGTGTATATTTGTACAATTTCGTTTCATCCTCAGAAATTGTCCCTTAGGTATCCCCTTAATCCATGCCGGGTGGTGGCAACTATCCACAGATATATATCCATTCCTATCAGTATCCTTAAAAAAGCTTCTGGTTCCCATTACATTACCCTCTCGCATTATCTCCAAATCCAAGAAGTGAATGAGATCTTTACTTGACTGCATAGTGAGGCAGATACCCAGGTTGTTACTGTTCAAATGTTCCAGATATGACCCCAATTGTTCCTGCCCTCCCCCCCACACAAAGAAAAGGTCGTCTATGAATCTACGCCACAGCCTTACCGGGCTGTTTACTTCCTCCAAGATGGATAGCTCCCACTTACCCATAAACAGGTTTGCGAGGCTAGGGGCATAGCTTGCCCCCATGGCGCATCCCTTTGTCTGATTGTAAAAATTCCCATCATGCCAAAAATAGTTCCGTTCCAGGGCAAACTTCAATAACCTCAATATATATATCCTTTGGTCATCTTTAATCTTTTCCTCCTTTTTAAAAAAGAATTCAGCCACCTCCAACCCCAATTCGTGTCTAATATTGGTATACAAAGAGGAGACATCCATTGTCACCATAACCTCTGATTCACTAAGAGTTTCCCCTTCTATTGTTTGCAGCATGTGCTTAGTATCCTTCAATACATTAGGCAGCCTTTCCACCATTGGTTTGAGGAACTCATCTAGATATTGTCCCAATCTATGGGTGACTGACCCTATCCCACTAATTATGGGACGTCCTGGAGGGTTATTTTTATTCTTGTGCATTTTTGGAACTTGGTAAATAATGGGTATCCGTGGTACATCTGGAACAATGTATTTGAATTCTTCATCCGTAATTAATCCCCTATCCATCCCTTCCCTAAGTATCTCCCTTAATTCTGTCATATACTTACCTGTTGGATCTCCCTTTAAAAGGGTATACGCTTCTCTATCACCCACCAATCTATCTAGTTCAGTTTTATATTGAGGTTCACTTAATACCACCACCCCTCCCCCCTTGTCTGCGGGTCTCACCACCAAACCTTTACCCTCCAACATATCCCTGGCCATTTCCCTTGTGTGCCCATTTTTTTGTTCCGGGATCTCATTCATATCCTTAATGACCATATTCTTGAATACTTCAATCGCATTATAATTGGTGTCCTGAGGATTGAAAGTGGATTTTGTACGCAAATTAGTATGCACATACTTCTCAGGTTGCCTAGTAATAGGATTTTGATTGGTCTGACCAGCAAAATATTTCTTCAAATGAAGTTTCCGCGCAAATTTATTTATATCAATATATGTTGATATAAATTGCCTTGGTGCATGTTTCAGACCCCTATCCAATAGTTGTAATTCTTTTTGATTTAAATCAATGCCACTAATATTAAAAAAACCCTCCCCCATCACTGCCTCATCCTTTTTGCCCCTCTTCCCACCCCTTGTGCCTCGTCTTGCTCTCTTTTTCCGTATTGTGGTGCATATCCTGCCCCGTCCTGTCTCCATTCCCTCTCCCCATATCTCGGGGCCATCTCTAAAAAAGGTTCCATTTGCTTCTGCTGTCTGATTGGGTCATAGCGGTTATAAACGGGTACATTAAATTGATTGTGAAACTCGTTTCTATATCCCCTCCCCTGCCCTCTATTAGTTACTTGACTAGGACTCCTCATTGCACCCCTATTTTGTCCCCAACCCTGATTTCCATTCCCCCACCCGCCTCTTCCCTCCCCCCCATAGTGACTATAATTCACCCCCATTTCACCATTCTGTGTATATCCAGGTTTGGGGCCTACTCTTTGTTCGACCACCTGCTCCTCTACCTGCACTCTTTGTTTCTGTTGTCTATTCTCCTCAACTTTGGCCAAAAGTTCTGCTGCTTTTATTTCCTCTTTTCTCTTTATCTGCCACCTATATATTTCCTTTTTCCTTGTTGCATCTGCATCTCTTTGAAATTTTTTTTTGTTTCTCTACTCTAACATCCTTTTCATTCTTTTCCAGTATTTCACCTAGTCTTTTGGATCTACTCCTATATTCCTCTGAATTGTTAAGAGGGGTCATTTTTGTTTTAATTTCATCTATCTCCCTTCCTAGTCTTTCCAATCTTTTGTTTTTCCTTTTAATCAATAATTTTACTAGGCCCTTACCGCACCCATCGAAGTAATCCTCCCATTCCTTGTCATTCTCCTCATCATCCTCACCATCATTAGCGGCCATATCCCATCTGAGTCTTTTGGGTATGATCCCCTCTTTGTCATACTTCGTGAGTGCGGCTAGGTCCCACCATGTACTTTGTTCTTTAATCATAACATTTTGGAGTTTTTTAAACTCCTGCTCCATAGTCCCCCCTATCTCCCCACTATCAACAAAGACCTCATCCAAGTTAACAATTCTACGGGCTCTCAGTTCAAAGGCATCCATCTTGCTATCATACAACGCTATCACCTTATGGCGTTGGAAAAAATAATTTGGGTATTTTGTCCCCCCACCCCTGTTTGAAGAATATATGTCAACCAAAAAAGACTTATTTCTAATGTGTAAAGTCAACACATCAAAGCACATAGAGTTCAGAAATGCTGGTTCGCTCCTCTCAGAAAAATAACAATCATGTATAAAGAGGATAGCGCTCACAGTGTCCCTACTAGCACCCTGATACTCACACTCGATCGCCTCCTCTCTTCTATAAAAAGTAATTTGTCAAGAGGTAGCGCTCAAAAATGCGTATCACCCACCGTTCTATATAACCATTAGCGATGTATTGCCACTGTACTCCTGATACAGATACAATTACTAAGTATAAGCAACCTGACCATGTAAAAGTCCATAAAAACTTATAAAATGATATATATACTAAAAGTCCATGTACACATGCCCTAAATTTTAAAATTGGACTAAACAGGTGATTTCTTCTCCATAAATCAACACAGCGTGGTAAACTATGGATTCTTCAAGTTGCGGACCCTCCACCAACACCCTTTGTGGTCCACTCACCGCTGTATTAGACCAACCAATGGTCTATATGCACATTGGGACCGTTCCCGGGTCGTCCCCCACCTCTGGATCAAGCGTAGTGGATCTCTTGTATCAACCAGCCTCTTCACATAAGATTGCAGCCTTGTAGCTAAACCTCATTGAAGAAAACTCCACATAGCGTAATACTGCTAAAACTCATTTATTTGATAAAAAGCAAGTTGCACTCACATTTAGTAGGATAAAATCATCGCATAGAGTAATTTATAGACGGGCTCTCCCCCGTTCAGGTGGCCAGGCTGGCAGGCTCCTCTCCGTGTGTACCCCTCCAATTCCGCCGCGCGCTCGGAATTCAGACGCCACAGGTGCCTCCTCGCCGCCGCTCACCCTGTTTCCGTGTGTGCCAGCTTCCGCATCAGACTCCGCCCTATCGATTTCGTCACAAGGTGACTCATCAGGGGCATGGAGTCTGATGCGTCCCACGGACAATTTAAGCGGACGCTTCCCGCGCATGCTCACTACATGTACTCATAAGCCTGCCAATCTGCCGCCATCTAGAGGATATAGTTATTACTACATTCCAACATAGCTGATTATCTCTAGTCTAAATATCTCTAGTCTGACCTTATGAATATCTCTAACATGCTGAACGTGGCGGCGCGCGGGGCCTGGGGCGATTGCCCCACTTGCCCCCCCCCCCCAAAGGCCGGCTCTGCTCCTGCCTCTCGCTGCACCGGCTCCTAGGAGCAGCCAGCAGTGACGTCACAATCCTTCTGCCTGGCGCCCCCCCAATTTGTCTTTCATCGGCGCCCCGTTCAGCAGAACCGGCTGAACGGGGCTAGAAACGGCCCTGCCCCCCATCAACCCCTAGCATGTATAAAGGATCATAGGGTATGAATACATCCATTTTGGTAGTCATCACAATTGTAACCCTAAAGAGCTATCCTTCTGTGCCTTACAGAAAATCATCCCGAACTGGAGGGGGTGCAATAAACTTAAAAGGGTTTCACAGGAGGAAACTAAGTGGATCCATCGGATGGGTACACTCAGGCCGGATGGCCTTAATATAGACATTGATTTGGTTTGTTTTCTGGGGGATTAGGGGTGTGATGTGTGTGCATGCACCCCAACCCACTAGTTGATGGGTGTAATGTTTTTGTGGTGTGTAAATGTGTAGGCATGTATTCATACCCTATGATCCTTTATACATGCTAGGGGTTGATGGGGGGAACTGAATTAGGGCTTAAGGGGGTGGTGGGACATAGTAGCGAAAGGGGATTCACAAATAAATAGGATGGGGGTAGGAATGCATGAACACACATGTTTTTTGAAGATGGAATCATTGGGTGGGGTAGTAAAATCTGTATTCCCAATAGGCTTGGAAATGGTCTTTTGAGGAGCAGGGGAGTGCACTTAGAAACCAAAGGGAGGGATTTGAGATTAAATAGGAAAGGTTCAGCATGTTAGAGATATTCATAAGGTCAGACTAGAGATATTTAGACTAGAGATAATCAGCTATGTTGGAATGTAGTAATAACTATATCCTCTAGATGGCGGCAGATTGGCAGGCTTATGAGTACATGTAGTGAGCATGCGCGGGAAGCGTCCGCTTAAATTGTCCGTGGGACGCATCAGACTCCATGCCCCTGATGAGTCACCTTGTGACGAAATCGATAGGGCGGAGTCTGATGCGGAAGCTGGCACACACGGAAACAGGGTGAGCGGCGGCGAGGAGGCACCTGTGGCGTTTGAATTCCGAGCGCGCGGCGGAATTGGAGGGGTACACACGGAGAGGAGCCTGCCAGCCTGGCCACCTGAACGGGGGAGAGCCCGTCTATAAATTACTCTATGCGATGATTTTATCCTACTAAATGTGAGTGCAACTTGCTTTTTATCAAATAAATGAGTTTTAGCAGTATTACGCTATGTGGAGTTTTCTTCAATGAGGTTTAGCTACAAGGCTGCAATCTTATGTGAAGAGGCTGGTTGATACAAGAGATCCACTACGCTTGATCCAGAGGTGGGGGACGACCCGGGAACGGTCCCAATGTGCATATAGACCATTGGTTGGTCTAATACAGCGGTGAGTGGACCACAAAGGGTGTTGGTGGAGGGTCCGCAACTTGAAGAATCCATAGTTTACCACGCTGTGTTGATTTATGGAGAAGAAATCACCTGTTTAGTCCAATTTTAAAATTTAGGGCATGTGTACATGGACTTTTAGTATATATATCATTTTATAAGTTTTTATGGACTTTTACATGGTCAGGTTGCTTATACTTAGTAATTGTATCTGTATCAGGAGTACAGTGGCAATACATCGCTAATGGTTATATAGAACGGTGGGTGATACGCATTTTTGAGCGCTACCTCTTGACAAAATATTGATAGACAACCTGGCACATCTTGGAGCCGGCACCACACTCTGTGCGTGGGTAAAGGACTTGCTCTCAAACAGGACACAACTGGTGTAGCTCGGCAACTGCTTCTCCAGTGTGAGTACGACCAACGCAGATGCTCCGCGGGGGTGTTTTCTGTCACCTCTCCTGTTCTCATTGTACACCAACAACTGTACCTCCTCCGCGGACTCCGTAAAGGTCATCAAATTTGCGGACGATACCACTATCATTGGGCTCATAGGGGAGGCGGGGGAACACAATTATCGCAGCGAAACCGAGAGAATCTGCAGATGGTGCGAGGACAACAAGCTCGTCCTAAATGCAGCCAAAGCAGTGTAATTGATCTTGGACTTCAGGAGACACCCCCCACACAACAACCAATCTTCATCAATGAGATTGAAGTGTCCAGGGTCCCCAGCGTTAGGTTCCTGGGCACAACCCTAACGAGCGACCTAAGGTGCGCGCAGAACACCACCAAAATCCAGAAGAAGGCTCAACAGAGACTATTCTTCTTGCGCCAATTGAAAAAATTTGGTATGCCTCAGAAGCTGCTGTCCAGCTTCTACACTGCCACTATTGAAGCTACTCTTTGTTCCGCCATTATCGTGTGGTATGCAAGAGCAACCGTTAGCGACAAGTACAAGCTTCAAAGAGTTATCAGCTCAGCGGAAAGGATCATCGGCTCTCCTCTGCCGCCGCTAGACCTCCTCTACACCACCAGAATGAAAACAAGGGCTAGCAGGATCTCCCAGGACCCATCCCACCCAGGCTGCTGCTTCTTTAAGCTCCTCCCATCAGGCCGACGCTACAGGACCACCCGCCCTAAGACTAACAGGCGTAGGGACACCTTTTTTCCCCAAGCAGCCCTCCTGCTGAACTCCTGCCTCTCGTCGGCAAGCCAGTCGCTCAGGCCAACTTAGCCAATCAGCCTGGTCAAGGCACACTGTGCCAGGGCCTGTAAAGAACCAGCTATCACCCTGGTGCTCTTCTTGGACTCTTTCATCTAACTTACTTATTCATAGACCGTTAAAAATGTGTAGGCACTGCCTGTCTCATTGTACTATTGCCTGTCTTGCTTGTATTATTGCTATTCTCTATGACTGTCTCGCTTGTTATGTTTGTTATGCTTATGTTACTGTCTATTGTCTGTTGCCATTGCCATGTGTACCACAACCAATTCCGGGTTCGACTTGGCGAAATAAATGATTCTGATTCTAATTCTGAAATGCAAATCAGTTGCTATCTTTTATTTAAGGTTATTTTTTCGATTTTCCTTTTGATGTGCTATCTGCCACTGTTAAAATAAACCTACCATTGAATGATACTGTTCTGAGACTTTTCATTTCTTTGTCATTGGACAAACTTACAAAATCAGTGAGGGGGTCAAATAATTATTTCCTCCACTGTATAATATATAAGGCAGATCTCCCTGTATATATATTGTATACACTAAGGGGGGATCTGCCTATATATACACTAAAGGGGAGATCTGCCTACATATACAAGGCTAGTAGCCTATATAGACTAAGGGGGTATCTGCCTATTATAGGCAGACCCCCCCCCCCTTAGTGTATATAGGCTACTAGTCTTGTACCTTAGTGCATATAGGCTACTAGTCTTGTAGGCAGATCCCCCTGTAGTGTATATATAGGCAGACTCCCCCCCTTAGTGTGTGAGTATACTATATATATATATATATATATATATATATATATATATATATATATATATATATATATATATATATATATATATATATATACAGTGGCTTGCAAAAGTATTCGGCCCCCTTGAAGTTTACTGCCACGTAATGTGACAAAATGTGGAAATGTGACAAAATGTGGAAAACTTCAAACATCAATCAATTTTATTGGAATCCCACGTGAAAGACCAATACAAAGTGGTGTACACGTGAGAAGTGGAACGAAAATCATACAGGATTCCAAAACATTTTTTATAAATCAATAACTGCAAAGTGGGGTGTGCGTAATTATTCAGCCTCCTGAGTCAATACTTTGTAAAACCACCTTTTGCTGCAATTAACGCTGCCAGTCTTTTAGGGTATGTCTCTACCAGCTTTGCACATCTAGAGACTGAAATCCTTGCCCATTCTTCTTTGCAAAACAGCTCCAGTCAGATTAGATGGACAGAATTTGTGAACTGCAGTTTTCAGATCTTGCCACAGATTCTCGATTGGATTTAGATCTGGACTTTGACTGAGCCATTCTAACACATGGATATGTTTTGTTTTAAACCATTCCATTGTTGCCCTGGCTATATGTTTAGGGTCGTTGTCCTGCTGAAAGGTGAACCTCCGCCCCAGTCTCAAGTCTTTTGCAGACTCCAAGAAGTTTTCTTCCAAGATTTCCCTGTATTTGGCTCCATCCATCTTCCCATCAACTCTGACTAGCTTCCCTGTCCCTGCTAAAGAGAAGCACCCCCAGAGCCTGATGCTGCCACCACCATATTTGACAGTGGGGATGGTGTGTTCTGAGTGATGTACAGTGTTAGTTTACCGCCACACAAAGCGTTTTGCATTTTGGCCAAAAAGTTCCATTTTGGTCTCATCTGACCAGAGCACCTTCTTCCACATGTTTGCTGTGTCCCCCACATGGCTTGTGGCAAACTGCAAATGGGATTTCTATGCTTTTCTGTTCACAATTGCTTTCTTCTTGCCACTCTTCCATAAAGGCCAACTTTGTGCAGTGCACGACTAATAGTTGTCCTATGGACAGATTCCCCCACCTGAGCTGTAGATCTCTGCAGCTCATCCAGAGTCACCATGGGCCTCTTGATTGCATTTCTGATCAGCGCTCTTCTTGTTCAGCCTGTGAGTTTAGGTGGACGGCCTTGTCTTGGTAGGTGTACAGTTGTGCCATACGCCTTCCATTTCTGAATGATCACTTGAACAGTGCTCCGTAGGATGTTCAAGGCTTTGGAAATCTTTTTGTAGTCTAAGTCTGCTTTAAATTTCTCAATAACTTTATCCCTGACTTGTCTGGTGTGTTCTTTGGACTTCATGGTGTTGTTGCTCCCAAGATTCTCTTAGACAACCTCTGAGGCCGTCACAGAGCAGCTGTATTTGTACTGACATTAGATTACACACAAGTGCACTCTATTTAGTCATTAGCACTCATTAGGCCATGTCTATGGGCAACTGACTGCACTCAGACCAAAGGGGGCTGAATAATTACGCACACCCCACTTTGCAGTTATTGATTTGTAAATGTTTGTAATCATGCATGATTTTTAATCCACTTCTCACGTGTACACCACTTTGTATTGGTCTTTATTGGCAATATATGCTTTTGTAACTGTTATCCTATCTATGCTTGATACATACATAATATGGTGGGTCGGGCGGGAATCTGCCTAACTCACAGGGGATCTGGTAGCCTAAGCCTATATATATATATATATATATATATATATGTATATATATATATATATATATATATATATATATATATATATATATATAGGCTTAGACTACAAGATCCCCTTAGTTAGGCAGATTCCTGCCCGACTCCCCCTATCATGCATGTATGTATCAAGCATAGATAGGATAACAGTTACAAAACCATATATTGCCGTTGGGGTCCTGGGGATTGGGAACGGAGCCTTACTTTTGCTGGTCACTTGGGTGAGGAGATGATCAGGTCTCGACTTGAGTCTCGAGGACAGTCACAGGCAGGCAACTAGGGCAGGGCAGGGTGGCTGGTACACGTTCTGCGCGCTTCTGTGGTCGAGCGCGGGGCGGAGTCTCATACTGCCTCCATGAGACAGCGCCGCAGCCGTTGCTGGTCTTCGCCCCCATCACCCATAGTGGCACCAGTGGGCGGAGCCAGAGGGAGACTCGTCTCAAACCACGCAACCAAGCTGGAGCCCGCAGCCGCCGCAGCAGTAAGCACATATGATGCATTAACAATATGCGGCCGGGTGGCAGGAGCGTGGCGCGGCGCCCCCCCCCTGGAAGCCGGCAGCCCGGTGCCAGATCGCTCCAGTCGCTCAGGTCAAAGGCCGGCCGTGGGCCCCACCAGCCAGCCCCTGTGCCCCCTCCCCAACATTTGAAACTGGAGCTGCCACTGGTAATTGCGTGTCCAGACAATAAGTTGGGTGCCCAATTTGGATAGTAGCTGATTGGCTTCTTTGTAGGGAGTAGCAATTACAAATAGCAATCGTTTTGGGCAACAGGATTAGTGTTAGGTGTTACGAGGGCAAAGCTAGTGTTGGGCAGTGGGGGTTAGTGTTAGGCACTAAAAGCGGGATTAGTGTGAGAATGGGGGCTGGTTAAGTCTATAGTAAAATATCAGTAATATAAATTGCCAATATTTTTACTATTGCCGCAATTATACGTACTCTGATAATCCAGCACAGCTGGGGTGCCTGTGAGCTAGAGTCACTGTATTTATATTTCATAGTGACAGTTGGGTCTGGCATGTCACGGAAAAGTGTCATTCCTTACGGGGAGGGAGAGAGGCTCTGAAATATTATCCACAGCAGCTCTGACAGGGCAGACGGAGGGAGGCTGTGGAATCAGAGCTGGCCAGTGACAAGAAACAAGGGGAGATACTAGGTTCGTTTTGAAAAGTCACCTGACAAATTAATAAGCACTTGGCCCGGGCCTGCACCCACCTAAGATATTCCGACACAAGTTGACTGGACTCAGATCGGCAGTGCGGTTCCTAGACTTCATCTGACATGATTCCTGATCAATATCTCATCGAATGTCCAATGGATACAGACAAGGATGAGAAATACCTGCAAAGTCCAGCAAACACCACCGTTTATATGGACGCCCCTGAAAGACCAGATGTACGGGATCCACGGGGGATCAACAAGCATCTCAAGGTACCTCTATGTGCGTTGTTTTACGCCTGAGTCTGTATACACAGTATACAATGGCATGCACTGGCGAAAGCCTTCCACACACACTATGTGGTTCTCAGTAGAGGCGGTCTATCAGGGCCACACCTGCTAATAATCTAGCCTGTGTACAGTGGCCCACAATTCCCCTTGGATGTGTTGGTGAGAGATCAGACTGGTGGATCGTCTCAGCCCAATACAGGACAAGGGCATCGTTCTCCTACTCACCTGATTGCTAGCAACGTGTTTATAGCCAATTGCTTTATTCCTGCCTATTTCAGCATGATCCTGAATCCTCAGTTCCCCATCCCCTGTGCATAGTATAATATATACAGCTTGAGCTAAGGCAAGCATGCACAATTATCACTGGCTGCTGGGCAGACTGTCGCTCAAAATTATAAAGATTGACTATTTCAGTTGTCAATGATGAATATCCGCTTACAACTTTGGGTTCTGGGTATTTAAAGGGAACCTGAAGGCTTTGTTCACATCTAATATCACAATCGCTAAGGCCAGCGTCTTGCGATTTTGTGAAAGTTTTTTTCCCCCTCCACTCCACTGCGCGCTACGATTTTGAATAAAGTGCTTTTTTTCTAAGCACTTTTGCAGAGCGATTCTATTTTTTCACTTCCTGACGTTAGTCAGGAAGTGAACTTTTTCACCCGGAAATGAATAAATACAATGTATTTATTCATGAAAGCACTAATGCAATTGCCACACAAGCAATTCTGTGCGCGTTTTGCGCTTTTCTTTTACCTTCCATTGTAGCAAAATTGCCCCAAAAATGGTGCAGGCACCGCTTTGGTCAGCAGAAAGCAGACAAAGGGCTTGATTCAGTAAACCATGCTAAGTATTAGCACTCCTGTGAAAAGCCCAATATCACGCCTAAAGTTAGTTTAGGCATGATAAATTCACATCGAGCGCAAAAGTCCCGCGTGCAACACCTTGCATGCGCGCACTGCTCCGTGCATATCGCGGTGCGATGGAAACGGCGCACCCGATGCGCCTATAAGGTCGCATTGGGTGCGCGCGAAACGCTCCGTGCGCGGGACTTTGCGCGATGTGAATTTAGTAAACGGTGCTAACCCAGTTAGCACCCTAGTTATCACGCCCAAAGCCTTTAGGCGTGCTAACTGGGTTAGCACCGTTTACTGAATCAAGCCCAAAATGCGCAGATATGAACAGTCCCATAAGGAAACACTGCACAAGCGCTTTTAGGGTGGTTTTGAAAATCGCCAGCGCTAAAAAAATAGCAAAACCACCCTAGGTGTGAACAAGCCTGAAGTGAGAGGGATGTTAAAGAGAACCTGTACTGAGTAAAAATATTTAAAATAAACACATGAGGTAACTTCAAAAGAACATTAAATATTTACCTTGCCATCAGTTCCTCTCAGAAGCGCACCATTTTCTTCTTACAGTGATCCCTTCCAGTTCTGACAATATTTTGTCAGATCTGAAATGTATCAGTTGCTGTCAGTAAAATATCAGTTGCTGTCAGTTATAGCTGAGAGGAAAACTGGTGTACCAGGTAATGTCCATGTTTCCCTATGGCTCAAGTGGGCGATGTTACAGTTTAACTGTGTGCTGACCAGAAAGCTGTTATGGGTAATGGCCATTTTCAAAATGATGGACGGAAAATTCCCTTGATCACAGTGAACAAACAGGACGCGGGACAGGAGAAAGACACTGAGGTGTAGACTACATGGAAGGTAAGTACGACTTGTGTATGCTTATTTTGACTTTTAATTTTCAGTTCAGGTTTTCTTTAAACAATACAAACTGCCTGGCTGTCCTGCTGATTCTCTGCCTTTGAGGCCGGTTTCACCTCAGAAACCAGCATTTTGGATGCGGTGTGATCAGATGATCGCATTGCACTGCAGCATCAAAATGACCGCGGGAATGCATGGCAATATCACTTCTGGCTGCAAGCCAAACAATATATGAGACTCTCTAGCGCTCACTTGCTGTGGTTGATGATAGAATTCAATGGAAGTGTATTGTCCAAATACCCTTCTGCGCATGCAATGCAATGCAAATACATGCAGTGAACAGTTTAAAATATGTGCGGCTCCATAGAGAATGAGAGGATGCATTCCTTTGTGAACTAAGACCCCGGCTTTTAACTTAGCTGTAGGGATAACAGTGGTGCCTGGACGAGTGAATCTGTGAATGCATTTGTTTGGACATTTGCATGCTAGTGTGCAAAGGGTTACTGATTTCAGCTCCATAGATGTTGATGACTTCCAGTCGCTACATGTCACTGCGCATGCTGGACACCAACGCACGGATGCTCCAGTCTCACCCAAGTGGTAAATTAAGGACTTCCAGCACATCGCTCTGCGTAAGTATGAAATGCCCATTCATTGGCGTAGCGTTACCCTGGGACTCGTCCCAATGAACTGTAAAACGAACAGTATGAAAGGCGTTTCAGTGAAATTATATTGTCTGTTGTGCCACGACGCATCAAACATTGCGGTTGATTCACTATAACAAATAAAATACCTTATCAGAGTTAACATGCCTTATCAGTTAACGTCCCTTATCAGAGTTAGCGTGCCTTATCAGAGTAGCATAGCAAGCACTACGAACTTAGGCCTGCTAATTGGAAATGATGAGAGCTCCACTCATCCTGCCCTGAGCCCCCGCGGGTCCAATCACTTTAAAGGACATTATCCCCGCACTTTGATTGGCCCAATAGGCTGCCTGTCAAGTTTCCTGTCAAGTGACAGGCAGCCTATTGAGCCAATCAAAGTGTGGTGATAATGTCCTTTAAAGTGAATGGACCCGCAGGGGCTCAGGGCAGGACGAGCGGAGGTCTCGTCATTGCCAATTAACAGGCATAAATTTGTAGCGCTCGCTATGCTACTCTGATAAGGCATGCTAACTCTGATAATGCATGTTATCTCTGATAAGGCACGCTATTTTTTTTATAGTGAATCAACCCCATAATGTGAAAGGAGCCTTAGGTCTAGGGCCCACTGCAAGGAGCGATTGCTATCACATTTATGCTTGCAGTTTTTGGTGATCTCAAAGCATTTTTAATATAATTATAAGTGCTTTGTTCAGCTTTGTTTTTTCTCTTTAGATCATACATGTCAAACTCCGGCCCGCGGGCCAAATTTGGCCCTTAGAGCCATTAAAATTGGCCCTCAAGTGGTTTCCCCACTTTGCATTATGTTTAGCCCACTCTATACCACCAGGAAAGTGATATTGGAGGTAAAGCCCTAGAACACCAGGGAATCCATATGTGGGAGGTAGGGGGAAAGCAGTAAACACTAGGGAACTGTATAGGGGGTGGTGGAAGTCTCTAGACACCAGGGAACTGTATATGGGAGGAAGAACCACTAGACACCAGAGACCTTTATAACGGAGGAAGGTGGGCAGTAGACATTGAGGTTGGCCCGTGACTAGGTCTCAGTGTACAATTTCGGCCCGCGACTAGGTACCAGAGTACAATTTCGGCCCACTTTGTATCTGAGTTTGACACCCCTGCTGTAGATAGTAAAATTGCTGCAAAACCACTTTTGTACATCGATTGCAAAGCGATTTTTGCAGTGTTTCTTTACTTTGTATTGGTGCAAAAATACACCAAAAATGCTGCAGGACCCGCAATTTTGGGAAATCACAATCTGTGGAAACACCTTCATTGACTTTAATTAGCCCAGTACTTTTGGAATTGCCGGTGACTACGAAACAGCCGAAACAGCTCCTATGGGCCTGGTTGTTAGTTTGAGAATCTTACTGAGCAACAGTAAGGCCTGGAACCCACTACAAGTCGCAAAACACTATCACAATCACTAGCGTTTTGTAAAGCAATTTCGTGAGCGTTTTCCAGCGATTTTGGTGACAATTTTAAAAAGTGTAAGGCTACATACCACTTGAGATAAAAGTCTTTGGAAATGAAAGATCACAGACCAGTTTTACCCCATTCCATGTAGTATGAGAGCCATACTCTACACAGTCTATTCTATTGAGCTGAACTTCTCATCAGATAAAAACCTTTGCAAGATGCTGGCCACAAAGATGCTGTACACATTAAACAGATCAGTATCTGCAAAAGATCCGTTCCTGCAAAAGATCTGTTCCTGCAAAATGCATTAATAATCTATGATATCTGCAGATCCTCATACACACCTTGTTTAAAGGATACCACAGCCCACAGGCTGTGGTAAAATAAATGCAGCATGGTGTAGGGGGAAAAAAAGGACATACTCACCGCTCCCCTCGCTCCCAGCCGTCGGGTCCCGCTCGTCTGCTACAGCTCCCGGTACCGGCCGACTCTTCTGACCCGTGACCCGGACATACTGCGCTGCGCATGCGCAGTATGTCCAATCATCTTCCCTTCTGCCGTCGCATCATGATGGCAGAAGATCGGACACTCCCCCGCCTCCTCCCTGCCCAGCGTGTGCGCTCTACTAATCAAGCTAGCGTGACATGCTAGCTGGAGGCTGGGAGCAGCGATTTGGAGAGAACGGAGGGGGAGTGAGTTGGGATGGACGGGAAGCGGGCACTTATTATGAAAGTGTTTTTGACTGATCGCAATTACCTTTTTTTTAACATTGGAATTGCAAGTGCTCTAAAATCACAAAAAAATGCGCTACATGCAACACGTTTTTGTTTTCCCCAAATCGCGAATCGCCAGTGATCGCTGCAGTGAGATCACTGCCATATCCTTTTAATTACTTCAGCGCTTTTCAAGGTGCTAGCGATCGCCAGCAATTCTGAAATCTGCGGAAAACACCTGTAAATTGCCCCAGTGTAAATGGACCCTAAAGCCTGGTACACTCATCCAATTTTGATTGGCCAATTTTACCACCTCTATGTGTACAAAACCTGGTGCACACCATGCAATTTCCTGTCAGATCGACAGATAAAATTGATAATTTCTGACAGGTCTCAAATCAATTTTGTATAGAAGTGATCAAGGAAATCAACTGGAAAAAAGATGAGAAGTCTGAGAGAACCTGTTGGAGATTATCGATTCAACTCATCGATCCTAAGGGAAATTGCATGGTGTGTACAGTAGACAAGATGTACATAGAATTCGGGATCTGTTGGTCCTCATTAAGGTGCATACACACATCAGACCATAGTCTTTGGAAAATGAAAGGTCACAGACCAATTTTAACCCTTCTATGTCGTATGAGAGCCATACCTACACAGTCTATTCTATGGAGCTGAACTCCTCATCAGATAAATATCTTTGCAAGATGCTGCACACAAAGATGCTGTACACATGCAACAGACCAGTATCTGCAAAAGATCTGTTCCTGCGAAAGATCCATTCCTGCAAACCGCATTCATAGTCTATGATATCTGCAGATCTCATACACACCTTGTTTAACAGACTTCATCTGCATATCAGACAATTATCTGCAGATCTGAAGATCCACCCTGGTGGATTTGATCTGCAGATGAATGTCTGTTGAACAAGGTGTGTATAAGGATCTGCAGATATCATAGACTATGAGGCCTAGTGCACACCAGAGCGTTTCGGCTGCGGTTTGCGATCCGCTTGCGGGTGCGGATCCGCTTGGGTACAGTATTTCAATGGGCTGGTGCACATCAGAGCGGGAGGCGTTTTGCAGAAACGCATACTCCCGGGCTGCTGCAGATTTTGGATAGCGGATGCGTTTCTGCCTCAGTGTTAAGTATAGGAAAAACGCAAACCGCTCTGAAAAACGGCACTTCAGAGCGGTTTGCCAGGCGTTTTTGTTACAGTAGCTGTTCAGTAACAGCTTTACTGTAACAATACATGAAATCTACTACACCACAAATGCTTCCCAAAACCGCAAAATGCTAGCTGAAACGCTACAGAAAAATAAGAAAAAGCGTTTCAAAATCTGCTAGCATTTTGCGGATCTGCTAGCGGTTTTTGGTGTGCACCAGGCCTGAATGCATTTTGCAGGAACGGATCTTTTGCAGGAACAGAACTTTTGCAGATACTGATCTGTTGCATGTGTACAGCATCTTTGTGTGCAGCATCTTGCAAAGACTTTTATCTGATGGGGAGTTCAGCTCAATAGATTAGACTGTGTAGAGTATGCTTATATACTACATGGAATGGGGTAAAATTGGTCTGTGATCTTTCATTTTCCAAAGACTATATATAGTCTGATGTGTGTATGAGCCTTTAGGCCCGTATGCAATTCACTTTTTCTCCTGACTTTTCTCTTAGGAGATACATTTTCACCTTCTAGTTACAATAACTTTTCAGCACTCTGCACTTGAAAAAGTACCAAAAAGTAGGTGGAAAAGTACTATCAAAATTATTTTGAGTATTTTCTTACTTGCTGGTGGCTCAAAAGACATTTTATTGCCAAGTTTGTAAATATCACGTAGGAGAAAACTGAAAAAGTGAATTGCATATGGGCCTTAATGTTCAATTTTATGCAAATGTACGCAGCTTGAAAATGGACCAATCAAGGCCCACCCAGGTTTGAACTGATTGGTCTATTTTCAAACGTCATATATTTGCATAAATGTTGACATATTTCTGCATGAACTTGGAAATATTTGCATCTCATTGATCATCCTTAGTTCTCATGCTACACTAAGGAGTTAAAATTGGACAGTGATTAGTCAATCAAAATTTGTACGTGTGTACCAGGCTTTATTTATTGTTCAATTTACGGCTGGTTCAACATGTTGCTTTTGAGACGTTAAATGTCATGCTGCAATCTACCGCCAGGCTTTCGTGAAAGCTTGCAAAAGCCAGTTCTGAATGCTCCCATTCACTTGAATGGGACAGTGCTCAAACTCAAAAACCGTTGCGGCAAAAACGACGCGTTAAACGCTGGCAAACCGTCCGTCTGAACCAGCCCTTACTCTGTGACAGGCTGCAAAAGATGTGTTACTGCCTGATAGTTGTATGATAATAATGTAATGAGCTGCTGTGATGACCAGTTATTATTTCCTATCCTACACTACTGAATAAACTTGTAAGAGCAGAGAAAGGGTGTCCCCAGCTCTCCATACAGCTGCTACGTGTAGCCAGCCCAGGCTGGGAATGCATGCAGGAATGTGCATGGCATCTCTGCATTGCTCTGGAGTCATTGCGTGTCTGACCACTGACTTTGTTTTGTCACATAAAAGCAGATGGGAAAGTACTTATGTACATGATCTCCACAGCGGTATAAACTTGGATGAGCTATTAATGGTTGTACCAAATGAGTAAAAATAGGATTTTCAGCACACAGCGGCCATTAAGCCTAGCGTACATCGAGTTAATTATTTTTTAATAGGGTAGAAATTAGATTTGATATAAATATAGTATCTGAATAAAATATGTGAAAAAAAATGCATCAATCGACGGTTATATGTTTCATTAACTGAATGGGTCCGTTCTGTGGCCCAGTGCACACCAAAAACCTCTAGCAGATCTGCAAAACGCTAGAGGTTTTTGAAGCAGATTTCAGAGCGATTCTAGGCATGTTTTCTAAACTTGCCTAGCGGTTTTTGGAGTGTTTTTGTGTAGCAGATTACAAATATTGTTACAGTAAAGCTGTTACTGAACAGCTAATTTAACAAAAAAGCTTGGAAAGCCGCTCTGATCTAGCTTTTCAGAGCCTTTTCCACTTTCCTATACTTTAACATTGAGGCAGAAACGCCTCAGAAATCTAAAAAATGCTGCAGCCCCCGAGTTTGCGTTTGTGGAAAAAACGAGCCGCTCTGGTGTGCACCAGCCCATTCACTTTCATTAGCCAAGCTGTTTTCCCCCTGCAAGCGTTTTAAAAAACGCTCCAGAACCGCTCTGGTGTGCACCAGCCCTTTATCACACAACTGTGGCAGCAGTGTGGTGTAGTGGTTGGCAAATCTCGGCCTGGACACTATCTACAAGGAGTTTGTATGTTCTCCCTGTGTCTGTGTGGGTTTCCTCTGGACACTTTGGTTTCCTCCCACAGCCTCAAAAACATACAGATATGTTAATTGGCTTCCCCTGTATTGGCCCTAGACTATGATATATACACTACACGATACATACATAGACATATGACTATGGCAGGGATGAGATTGTGAGCCCCTCTTAGGGACAGTTAAGTGACAAAACGATGTACTCTGTACAGCGCTGTGGAAGATGTTTGCACTATGTGAATACTAAATAATAATAATAATACTGATCAGTATCGAGTGGTGCATGCTGGTAAAACAATCATTATAATACCTGATTGATTTTTGATCAGGGAAATATCAACCATGTACAAGGTTTATCAAACATCTCAAAGTGCTTGATGATCTTTAGACCAAAATATCACTTTTTGGACTGTAATGGCCCAAAAAGAATGATATCCATAGCCCCCAGGTGGCTTTAATTTGAGGTCAAGGCAGGTCATTTGGGTGCCCGCTGTTGCCTGGTAATTAGACTTTAATATTAATTGGTGCTACAGTGGTACCCAGTGTATAATTTAGGCACTAGACATATCGCCAAAGAGAAGGTAATGCGCAGGTGGGGAGGGTAAAGCTGCGTACACACGTGAGATAAAAGTCTTTAGAAAAACAACAATTGATCTGCCGAAAATTGTTACATAATAGTTTGATAAAGAAAGTTTTAGGCAGCGCTAAATGTAAAAATATTTAATCACAATCACTGAATAGTCAAATTAGCAATAAATTGACTCAATGGGCATAACCACTAATAGTAAGTGTAATAAAAGTCATGATCATCCACACACCAATCATCTCAATCACCTACTGCAGTAGAAAAAATTAATAAGTGCACTGGTAAAAATATAATAAAATATAAAAATATAAAAAAGGGCAGAAATGTGAAGGATAAGTCCTTAGTAATTAAAGCAGCATAGAATGATTCAAAATACAATCTGATATCTTCAGTATGTATAGCGTAACTGATCCTTGCAGATTCCGCAAAATAGATATAAGTATCTTTGGTGGAGGGTTTCCGCACTCACCAACATGAGGAAGCAAAGTGTACAGCAGAAATGTCCGTAATCAAGAGTAATCTTCGCAAGCTGATACTCACGATCCCCTGGTTGAATAGAATGATAGTTTCCGAAGCCGCTCAATCCAGTGTGTCCCGGCCGGTGACTGCACTGGAGAGTCTGTGACCCACTGAAGATGTCTAAGCAGCGGTGTCGGGTTAGTATGCCCGGCTCCAGTACGGGTGGTGCAGCGTCCCTTGTTCTTACTCCCGGAACGGCTCCCCGGATCTCCGTAGCGTGTAAGTTAGACACACCTCCTTCCTCAAAGGAGGTGTGTCTAACTTACACGCTACGGAGATCCGGGGAGCCGTTCCGGGAGTAAGAACAAGGGACGCTGCACCACCCGTACTGGAGCCGGGCATACTAACCCGACACCGCTGCTTAGACATCTTCAGTGGGTCACAGACTCTCCAGTGCAGTCACCGGCCGGGACACACTGGATTGAGCGGCTTCGGAAACTATCATTCTATTCAACCAGGGGATCGTGAGTATCAGCTTGCGAAGATTACTCTTGATTACGGACATTTCTGCTGTACACTTTGCTTCCTCATGTTGGTGAGTGCGGAAACCCTCCACCAAAGATACTTATATCTATTTTGCGGAATCTGCAAGGATCAGTTACGCTATACATACTGAAGATATCAGATTGTATTTTGAATCATTCTATGCTGCTTTAATTACTAAGGACTTATCCTTCACATTTCTGCCCTTTTTTATATTTTTATATTTTATTATATTTTTACCAGTGCACTTATTAATTTTTTCTACTGCAGTAGGTGATTGAGATGATTGGTGTGTGGATGATCATGACTTTTATTACACTTACTATTAGTGGTTATGCCCATTGAGTCAATTTATTGCTAATTTGACTATTCAGTGATTGTGATTAAATATTTTTACATTTAGCGCTGCCTAAAACTTATTTTATATTCATATCTATGTACTGGGGGTTCTGGGGCTATCCCATTTAGGTGAGCTGCTGATTACTATAGGCGCACTACTGATACTCTTTATTAGTTTGATAAAGATATCAGCAAAAGATATTTGTCTATCAGTCTTTCAAATCCATCTCAGCGGACAGTGGTGTAACTAAGGAGCCTCGGGCCCCAATGTAAGTTTTACATGGGGCCCCAAGCACTCTATTGATGGGAAGTCCCAAAATCTACCAATGATAGTTTCAATGTCAGAGAAGTGTAAACAGAATGAGGCCCCTTTTACAGTGATACATTTTCATTGCGTTGTGTTACCCATTTTTATCGCAGGGTAACGCTATAGCAATGAAAACCTATGGGGCCTTGCATACCTACCACAGTGCGATGCACCAGAAGTAGCACATTTACCGGGAGACGACAACAGCTTGATATCGGCAATGACCTGTGGCGACTGCAAGTCATGTAAGTCTATGGCTCAGCAAATATTTTAAACTGTTTATCGATCGCATGGAAGTGTATTTTGACAATACACTTCCCTGCACTTCCTATTTCCGCCACAGGAAATGAGCGCTAGAGAGCCTCACTTCTTGTTTGGCTTGCAGCCAGAAGTGAAATTACCACGCATTGCTGTTGCGGTGCGATACAAAGACGCTGGTTTCTAGTGTGAAACCGGCCTACAGCCTAAGGAAAAGCTAATAAGGTGGATGAAGGAGGGCTCCTTGAGTCCAGGGGTCACAACTTATTGCTTCACCACTGCCAGTGAATCTGGTCTGCCACTGATAGATTGTTAAGCAAGGTGTGTATGATATTAAGGAGAGATAACTCATGAGAAAACTTTTGTGAATCAACTCCAAGGAGAGATAAGGACAGACAAATCATCAGGTAAAGAGACTCTGAAGTTTCATTTTTTTACCTGCTTTTCTTATATAATCTTCTTCAACATGATTGTCCTGGTAGAATCGCTGCATCCCCGCGGCAGATGGCTGATTTATTACCTAGAAATAGCCCTGCAAAGCTCCCGGGATCGCAGAGCTTTACTCCCTAGAAGAGGCAGAGATTTAGGCTGTAGCTCTGCCTCCTCCACAGTCAATCTCTGCGGGTTGCCGCCTCTCCCCGCCCCTCTCAGTCTTCTTTCACTGAGAGGGGCGGGAAGGAGGCGGAGATCCATGAAGATTGATAGTGGAGAGGCAGAGCTACAGCTCAAAGCTCTGCCTCTCCGGGGCAGCAAGATCTGCGACCTGCAGTCGTGGAACTTTGCAGGTCGCTTTCTCTATAATAAATCAGTCTTCTGCCGTGGAGATGCGGCGATTCTACTAGGGATATCATGCTGAAGAGGATTATGTAAGAAAAATAGGTAAAAAAAATGAGACTTCAGAGTCTCTTTAAGGAGAGGAAAATCATGAGTTTAGTCAAACAAGAAGAAATAAACCATCAGTTAAAGTGGTATAAAACCCAGCATTTTTTCTTTGCTCTAAAAGATTATTCACTGCATATAATTTACTACCACAATTTTTTTTTAGCAGAACAGCATTCAAAGGGTTAAAATACAGGACTTACCGTATTTTCCGCCGTATAAGACGCACTTTTTCTCCCCCACAAATAGGGAGAAAAAGTCCCTGCGTCTTATACGGCAAAGGCAGGGAATCTCCAACTTGCGAATGCCCGCCGATATGAACCGCCGACTCGACACCATTGGGGATTCCCTGCCTGTGTGTGCGTTCGCTGTGCCTGGCTCCCCTGCGTGCTTAAGGTGTCCCCCTCTAATTTCCTCCTGCCCCCTCCATGTGTGAATCTCCCCGGTGCCCGCCCTCCCCCCCCCCCCCCCCCCGCGCGTGTCTCCGATATCTAGCCTTCCTCTCTCCTGGTCTGCAGCTGCAGCGGCTTACCTCATATATGCCGCCGGGAAGACTGCAGACACCCGGCTACTCCATGTGTTCCCTCTACTGCGCGGCTTGTACTGATTGCGTCATCAGTACAAGCCGCGCAGTAGAGGGAACACATGGAGTAGCCGGGTGTCTGCAGTCTTCCCGGCGGCATGTATGAGGTAAGCCGCTGCAGCTGCAGACCCGGAGAGAGGAAGACTAGATATCGGAGACACACGCGCGGGGGGGGGGGGAGGGTGGGCGGGCAACGGGGAGATGCACACATGGATGGAGGGGGCAGGAGGAAATTAGAGGGGGACACCACACAGGGGAGCCAGGCACATGCCACAAGGGGGGAAACAAGACTGATGAGAGGGACACAGGAGGACACATGGGGAGGACACAGACTGACACAGGAGGACACATGGGGAGGACACAGGAGGACACATGGGGAGGACACAGACTGACACAGGAGGACACATGGGGAGAGGGACACAGGAGGACACATGGGGAGAGGGACACAGGAGGACACATGGGGAGGACACAGACTGACACAGGACGACACATGGGGAGAGGGACACAGACTGACACAGGAGGACACATGGGGAGAGGGACACAGACTGACACAGGACGACACATGGGGAGAGGGACACAGGAGGACACATGGGGAGAGGGACACAGATTGACACAGGAGGATACATGGGGAGACTGACACAGAAGGACACATAGGGAGAGGTGCACAGGAGGACACATGGGGAGACTGACCCCGGAGGACACATGGGGAGAAGGGGCAGTCAGGACACATGTGGGAGACAGGCAGACAAGGTGCACATGGGGAGAAGGGACACACAGGACACATATGGGAGACAGGACACATGGGGAGACGGACACAGGAGGACATATGGGGAGAAGGGGCAGTCAGGATACATGGGAGAAACAGGACACAGAGGGAGACAGGCAGACAGGGTACACATGGGGGAGACAGGCAGAGAGGTACTCATGGGGAGAAGGGGCACACTGGACACATAGAAAAACACATGGGGCATACAGCAGGACAGATGGGGCACACAGGAAGAGACATGAGGTACACAGGAGCACACAACATGTACAAGACGCTCCTGGAACATGGACACACCAGGTTTAGTATTTTTTTCCTGGTTTTTGCCCTCTAAATTTGGGTGCGTCTTATATTCCGGAGCGTCTTATACGGCGCGAAATACGGTAATTTTTCAATAGCAAGCTCCCAGCAGGGAGATCCCATCTGTACTGGTGATAACATTATCTTGTTTACATTTCTCTCTGCTACAATTAAGTAACCACATTTACTGACTGTGCAGAAACTTCTAATGTGTCCAGATCACAGACAATCTCAGAAATCATTACTGGGTACATTGCAATATAAATACACCAGTTATGAATAAAATGCATTGGCAGCTTTCAGAGCAAATAAAAATGCACTTTGGGAACTTGTTATTTCTAGATTAATAATAGTACTTATGCACAAAAGCACATATGATAATTGTATGGGATATAAAAAGTAACAAAATACATATTTATTGAATATTATGTCAGAGTTTAATACCGCTTTAAGGAGAGATATATCATAGGGTGACCATATTTTGATTTCCAAAAAAGAGGACGATCACAACAGCATGTGGGCGTGGTCATGGGTGGGGCCAAATATACAAGACCTTAGCAGTGTGCTGTTCAACTTCGTGGGCATGGAGGGACGTTTTTTTTTTCCAGACCACATGGCGGAGGGCCGGCCAACCACAAAATGCAATCAGATTCGCAGAAGAATTTCCCACAAAATGCAATGAGATTGGCAGCAGATTTCCCCACAAATGTGCGGACAAGGTATATGTCCGCAGTATAGGTTAGATAGGAATATGGCCCCAGTATAGGTTAGATAGGAATATGGCCCCAGTATAGGTTAGATAGGAATATGGCCCCAGTATAGCTTAGAATCTCAGGCCCTTATGCTCCCACAGGCTGGCCACACAGCAGAGTGACTTCATTGCTAACTCAGGCCCTTATGCTCCCACAGGATGGCCACACAGCAGTGACTTCACTGCTAACAACTCAGGCCCTTATGCTCCCACAGGCTGCCCACACAGCACCAGCGTGACTTGAATCAATTTCACTGACACTGACAGACTGAACTCAGGGCTCAGGCTGTGCTGCTGAGCTGCTCCCTCAGGTCACACACAAACAGCACCAGTGATCAGCCCAACACTGCGAGCCCAAGCAGCAGAAGAACCGTTTGCAGAGAATCTCTGCAAATGGTTTTTCTGCCTTGGGCTCGCTGTATTCGGCTCATCTCAGCCTCAGTGGATCTCTGCAAGCTGTTCTTCTGCCACTGACTCGCAGTGTTCGGCTCATCTCAGCCTCAATGGATCTCTGCAAGTGTGTTCGGCTCTCCGGACAGATCAAATATCCGGGAGGACAGTCCGGACAGGTCTGAAAAAGTGGACCTGTCCGGGCAAAAGAGGACACATGGTCAGCCTAATATATCATAATCTAAGTCATTTAAAGAGACACTGAAGGGAAAAAAATGATATAATGAATTGGTTATGTAGTACGGATAATGACTAGAACATTAGTAACAAAGAAAATATTATCATACTTTTATTTTAAGTTATATCGTTTTTTTTGTTTTGTTTTTATAACATTGCATTATTCTCTAATATTTGCAGTTTACACACTACTCAGCATTCTAAATGATTTTACAGAGCAGGCTAGTGAACTTTTGAACTGTCCTCTGCAGAAAAAAAACAATACAGTGACTGACACTTGAGATAATAAGCTTCAGAAGACAGAGCACTCTGCGACTTTGAAAATCGTGGAGCTCAGTGGCTCTTTTGCATAGATAACAACTGGAGTTTTTTAACTCGTCCTGTATTGGAAACAATATTAGACTTATGCTGGGAATACACAGTAAGTTTTTGCGGCTCGATTCTGCCGCCCGATAGATTCCCCGCTCAGTTCCGCGGGTGATTCTCTTATCTTCCACTCGTTTTCCTTATCTTTTTCCACTGTCCCCATGCGGAATTGAGAGCGGAATCGATTCGGCGGGTGATCGGACATGTCGGAAATTATCAATCGAGCCATCTAAATGGCTCAATCGAGCGGCAAAAACTTACTGTGTATTCCCAGCATTGTGTCTCTGCTCCTAATGTTTTGTTTCTCAGCTGTACTAAACATACAAATCATTATATTCACTACTACACCAAGCGTCACATGCTAATCATGTGATGCTTGGTGTAGTGGAACGCACACGCAGCCCAGAGGAGACAGAGGGATCAGCGTGCTTCTGAGCCGCTCGCTATGCGCCGGCCAGAAGTGAAGAGGGGAGGACATACTGCGCACACAGGACGCAGTATGTCCGGGTCAAGGATCAAGCAAGTCGCCGGACACCAGGATGTATATTACACTAACGGCGGCAGATGGAGGGGGCAGGAGGAGGTGTTGGTATGTACTTTTAACCCCCCACACACTCCAGCTATCATTTTTACCAGAACCTTCCGGTTCTGGTATCCTTTAAGGAGATATAAATTGTGACTTAATAAGGGGCCTGATGCATGAAAACCCAGTAATATTGTTGTGCACAATGTGGGGAGGTGTGTAGTCCAGAGGAGTCCCCAAGACTTCCTATGGATACAGGAAAAACACACAGAGAGACCAGGAGCCCCTCATGGTATAGTGTATTAATGTCAAGTTCTGGATAAATAAGTGATGAGGTACACACACAGGTGGGTTGCAAGACCAGCAAACACAGTATAAAAATTAGTGAGGAAATCCCGTCCCCACTCAGGTTCTTTGCCTTAAAAAAATAACCATGGATGTCATAAATATAAAATGGCTTACCTCTAAGAAGAAGGGGCAACGCCAATATAAGAAAGTAATATTAATAATCAAACACAAACGGTTGTTGCCCCTGGGCAGCATCCGCCCAAGGCCTGGACCTTTACAAAAATCTGGCCCTGGCACTGCTCACTGGACACCCCTACAGCTTTTCTGGGTTTACTGCAATTGCACCTACAGTGGCTTGCAAAAGTATTCGGCCCCCTTGAAGTTTTCCACATTTTGTCATATTACTGCCACAGGCATGAATCAATTTTATTGGAATTCCACATGAAAGACCAATACAAAGTGGTGTACATGTGAGAATTGGAACGGAAATCATACATGATTCCAAACATTTTTTACAAATCAATAACTGCAAAGTGGGGTGTGCGTAATTATTCATCCCCCTTTGGTCTGAGTGCAGTCAGTTGCCCATAGACATTGCCTGATGAGTGCTAATAACTAAATAGAGTGCACCTGTGTGTAATCTAATGTCAGTACAAATACAGCTGCTGTGTGACAGACTTGAGGTTGTCCAAGAGAATATTGGGAGCAACAACACCATGACGTCCAAAGAAGACACCAGACAGGTCAGGGATAAAGTTATTGAGAAATTTAAGGCAGGCTTAGGCTACAAAAAGATTTCCAAAGCCTTGAACATTCCACGGAGCACTGTTCAAGCGATCATTCAGAAATGGAAGGAGAACACTCCACATCACTCTGAACACACCATCCCCACTGTCAAATATGGTGGTGGTAGCATCATGCTCGGGGGGTGCATCTCTTCAGCAGGGACAGGGAAGCTGTTCAGAGTTGATGGGAAGATGGATGGAGCCAAATACAGTGCAATCTTGGAAGAAAACCTCTTGGTGTCTGCAAAAGATTTGAGACTAGGGTGGAGGTTCACCTTCCAGCAGGACAACGACCCTAAAAATAAAGACAGGGCAACAATGGAATGGTTTACAACAAAACATATCCATGTGTTAGAATGGCCCAGTCAAAGTCCAGATCTAAATCTAATCGAGAATCTGTGGCAAGATCTGAAAACTGCTGTTCACAAACGCTGTCCATCTAATCTGACGGAGCTGGAGCTGTTTTGCAAAGAAGAATGGGCAAGGATTTCAGTCTCTAGATGTGCAAAGCTGGTAGAGCCATACCCTAAAAGACTGGCAGCTGTAATTGCAGCAAAAGGTGGTTCTACAAAGTATTGACTCAAGGGGCTGAATAATTACGCACACCCCACTTTGCAGTTATTTATTTGTAAAAAATGTTTGGAATCATGTATCACGTTCCACTTCTCACGTGTACACCACTTTGTATTAGTCTTTCATGTGGAATTCCAATAAAATTGATTCATGTTTGTGGCAGTAATGTGACAAAATGTGGAAAACTTCAAGGGGGACGAATACTGTTGCAAGCCACTGTAAGTCCCACAGGTTGTGTGGATACTGGCAGTTGAACACAACAGTTGGGGGTGAACCCTCTCATCCTAGTAACAGTTGACAATTCCCTGCATTTTCCAATGAAGCCCATGGGCATCTTTAGAGGAGAGAAATACCAGAGTAATCAAAGGAAAACAGAGATCACAGGAAACAAAATAGAGATAGTTTAATAAGGATTGTACTTAGCTTAGGAAATGCAGAGACATGCTTTAGACCTTGATATTTAATACACAGCTTTTCAAAGGGCAGGAAGGATTATCACCAGTTCTTCCAGGTACATTAGTAAAAGGGTACGAAACAACATGACTGTTCTTTCTATCACAGAAAAGAATAAGGTGCCCGAGTCTCTGTAACAGAATAATTCTGCCTATTGTTGCCCATACACTTGTCGATTTTCCTTAGCAGAGTCAAACACAGTGTGGTCAAATTTGCCAGAGATTGATGCCCCAACATGGCCACTAGGTGATAGTTTCGGCTGGAAATTGATTGATTCAGATGGAAAGATCTCCTTTGAAAGGGAGCCACTGGGTGTGCAGCACTAGATTTGCGGCCAATCTATGGACCCCATCTAAAATAGTGCTCCTCCAGGTCCGTGCCGAGTGTCGACAGCTCACCTGTCTGCTGCCGCTCTCCTCCTATCCTATGTCTCTATGCCTGCTGGGGCACCTGTGACCGCACAGCATGTACGTAATCATGTAAAATACATGCCACCGAGTCACGAGGTACAAGCTGAAAGTAAAATATGGAAGGAGTGCGCCGAAAGACAGTTGAGTAGTGATGTAGCGAACATCAGATTTTACAAATGCGAATTTACAGCAAATGTTCAAGAACTGGCCATTTTCGGCAGGCTCCATAGACTTAAAAGGCAGATGAACGGCCGCTGAATTTAGCGGTTAAGAACAAAACCCCCATATGTGCTAGAAACACCGAATGTGAAAGGTTTGTCAAAGAGGACAGTGAGCACGAGGGACATTTTTTTCAAAAAGACCTTGTAGTTTTTCAGAAAACCGATTTTAAAGTTCTTGTTCTGAATGTGGGAAATGTTTTAATTGCCGGTTAAAAGCAAAGCCCCTGGATGTGCTAGTAGCAAAGTAAATGCCGTAAAATGACAAGTATATCAATGTTTTATATATATATATATATATATATATATATACACATACATACACACATGTAGTCCCCGGTTAATGAAGGAGATAGGGACTGTAGGTTCGTTCTTAACCTGAATCTGTTCTTAAGTCAGTACACTGTGCCATCTCTGTCCCCTGTACCTCTTCTGTGCCCCCCTGTGCCTCCAGTGTCCCCCTCTGTGTCACCTCTGCCCCCTGTGCCTGCTTATACAAGTTCAAAAGCCATTTTTTTCTTTGAATTTTTTAAAAATCGATTTTCTCAAAAACTATTTTCTTTTTACTTGTTCCCATGGAAACACAGAATCCATGCCGTTTGTTAGTATACATTTAAATGCGGTAATGACAGTTAATGTATTTACACATTTACATGTATATGTTTATGATCACAAATCCTTTTTTTTTATTTGAAATCTTAAAATCGATTTTCTCAAAAACTATTAGGTCTTTTTTGAAAAAAAAAAAAAGTGTTTACATTGTAGCCACTGATCACCTTTATAATCTATGGGGGCTTTGCTATTAACGTTAAAGTCTAATCCGTGATCACGGATTTTGCAGGCAATCACAGATTAATCCAAGTAAAATTCGTAAGTCCGTTTCAAATCCGGGTCACAATCACGGCTTATCCAGATTTTGGGACTGCCGTGGCCGGATTTATTCGAATCCGTGATTGGGGGTATGCAAGCATCACTGTCAGCCCGCATGGTCCATGGTATAATACAATAGCATCACTGTCAGCCCGCATGGTCCATGGTATAATACAATAGCATCACTGTCAGCCCGCATGGTCCATGGTATAATACAATAGCATCACTGTCAGCCTGCATGGTCCATGGTATAATACAATAGCATCACTGTCAGCCCGCATGGTCCATGGTATAAGGGGGCTCTGAGGGACATGCGCTTACAGCATAGAGTTATTCTCAGTGATCTCTTTACCATTAGTATTTATCTAGTAGTTATTCCTTTGTATGGTCATTTAATTTTGATTATTTGGGGCTTTCTTGTTGCAGGTAGATTTTGCAGATGTCCTGGCAGAACCAGCATCATTTCACAGCTTTGATAAAGTTTGGACCTGGAGTGATATCTTGTTTGAGTCCTCTAAGCTTTGGTGCTACCGAATCATCTCCGTGGTGTGTGCTGTTCCAGTGTCCCTGATCTCCGGCATCATCTTCGCTCTGCTGGGCTGCATCCACATATGGTAAAGATGCCATGTCTTATCATGTGACATTTATACAAGTAGAAGCTAGACCTGCACAGATCAGAACTGGAATTTGCATTGGATTGAGTCAGGGTGCGTAACTAGAGTTTAGTGGGCCCCCCAGCAAGTATTTTGATGGGGACCCCCTCCCATAATGCAAAAAAAAAACCAAACAATAATAGCCTTTGTGTATGTCTGTGTAACCCCCCCCCCCCCCCCCCCCCTTTGGATTTCTTGTTAGGGCTTATACATACTCTCATTTACTGTTGCCCTTAAAGAGACACTGAAGTGAAAAAAAAATATGATATTGTGATTTGTATGTGCAGTACAGCTAAGAAATAAAACATTAAGATCAGATACATCAGTCTAATTGTTTCCAGCACAGGAAGAGTTAAGAAACTCCAGTTGTTATCTCTATGCAAAAAAGCCATTAAGCTCTACGACTTTCAAAGTCGTGGAGAGGGCTGTTATCTGACTTTTATTATCTCAACTGTTATTGAACTATTTACTTTTTCTCTGCCAGAGGAGAGGTCATTAGTTCACAGGCTGCTCTGAAAGAATCATTTTGAATGCTGAGTGTTGTGTAATCTGCACATATTATAGAATGATGCAATGTTAGAAAAAACACTATATACCTGAAAATAAAAGTATGAGAATATTTTCTTTGCTGCTAAACTTCTAGTAATTATTCATAGTACACAACCAATTCATTATATCATCTTTTTTTTTTTCGCTTCAGTGTCTCTTTAACAAGACACAGGAAATAGCAGTAGTTGTATATCAGTAAATTTACAGATATTCTACTACCTAATTGATATAATGAAATATCTGTAATATTTGCTGATATTTCACTATGACCTAACCTCTTTCTACTTTCACACAGAACCCCCAGTGGTGCCTAAACTTAATCACCCTACTGGTGGTGCCTAACCTTAACCACCCCACTGGTGGTTCCTATTGTTAACCTCCCCCTGGTGGTGCCTAACTTCAACACCCCCTGGTGGTGCCTAACCTTTAACCCCCCCAATGGTGCCGTATCTTAACCCCTCCCGAGTGGGCAACTAACCTAAACCCTTCCTACTTTACCCTCCTTCCACCCCCCTCGACCCTAAACCCCTATGAGCGGGAGCCGGGTCCGCTATGCAAACTGAGGCTACTTTTAGTCTGTGCCTGTATTTTATTGCACTCCACATAGCTGTTCCGATCATGGGGTACATTTGATATCCCTATTGTGCAGAGAAATACGTTTACTCAATATCTTCCATCGCACTGTGACAGATGACAGGGAACTCTAATGTAAAACACTTCAGCTTTGCACTGGTTATTTAGGGATAAGCTATCGGGACTCTTAATTGATCATCATCATCAAGGCAGGCTGTACACCTTTTCCCCCCGGCCATTTTTCTTGTGCTGCTTTCCTTAGCCACCCCCTTCCCCTGAGCAGCAGCTCCTCTAGGCTGGAGCTTGTGTGACCTTAGCAGAAAGTTGACCTTGAGCATTAAATGTTAAAGAGAGTCTGAAGCCAGATTAAAAATGGCTTTTTAGCTTCTATTCAGCAGGGGCATGTTTGCCCCTGCTAAAACGCCGCTATCCCACGGCATTACCCCCCAAATCCTCCCTGCTACCTCCGGGGAGCACTTCCGTGTGAGGCAGGGCTATGAGCTGCAGCCCTGCCTCACACGCGTCTATCAGCGGCGGATCTCCGCCTCTCCCCGCCCCTCTGTCTGCCTTCGCTGAGAGGGGCGGGGGAGAGGCGGAGATCCGCCGCTGACAGATGCGTGTGAGGCAGGGCTGCAGCTTATAGCCCTGCCTCACACAGAAGCGCACAGGGGAAGCAAAATCCACGACCAAGAAAGTCGTGGATTTTGTAGGGGGGATTTGGGGGTGAAAGACCCCTCGTTATGCCGCTGGATAGCGGCGTTTTAGCAGGGGCAAACATGCCCCTGCTGAATATAAGCTAAAAAGCCATTTTTAATCTGGCTTCAGATTCTCTTTAACCTAATATTTTTTCAGTTTATGCTGTGCCTAAATTAGCATGCAGCGCTTTGAAATGTATGCTCCTGAGATCCACTTCAAGCATCTCGTATGCTTTCTTACTATATATCAAACCTGTTTAGTTTTTATTTAGTCGGAAGAAAAACTAGCCTTCACTCATGTGTCTTTCTTTTGTGCAGGTGCGCCATGCCTTGTATTCAGCTCTGCCATATTTGCATGCCACCCATCCGGACCCTGTGGGCCAGTGTGTTGGACGTATTCTTAGCCCCGCTCTGCACCAGCCTGGGACGTTGCTTAAGTTTCATCTACGTGAATGTGGCCAAGCAGCGGGTGTGATGGACCAATCGCGAGCATCCTAACCAAAGGGGAAACAAATGAAGGATGAACGGCAACAAACTAAGCTTTATGTGATTAAAACTTGAAGAAAACACACCACCCAGAATGTAATGAAGTGCTGGGATTAGATAGAATTAAGAAAAATAAAACATATTTTGTAATATTAATCTCTGTTTTAATGCTGGAAATGCCCAATATCAGAATATACTCATCACATGTTTTTATACCTCCTATAAATTATTAACATATATCCCTCTTCTCTGAAACCGGCGAATATTAGCCGTCATGTGGCCTGCATGAAATGCAATAGCCTATTACTATACTAAAACAGGTTAAGAAGGAAAGAGAAAACGGTAAACAACCACAAAAGAAGTTTTCTTGTATTGGAACGGATTATGTAATCATGATTTGGCAACATTTAATTTGTAATCAAAGATGTACTTTATAGCCCTTATTCCATTCACCTTTTTGCGTAGGAGATAATTTTTCATTCTCTGTTTAACCACTTTAGGATCGTAGGCTTACACCCCCCTAGTGACCAGGCTATTTTTTACAATTAAGGCCACTGCAGCTTTAAGGGCTCACTGCAGGGCCACACAACTCAGCACACAAGTGATCCCCCCTTTTCTGCCCACACACAGAGCTTTCTGTTGTGGGCTCTGATCCCTGCCGCCCTGTTTGTTTATTTTTTATTTAGTTATTTGTTTGTTTTTTTACTAACAAATTTGACTTTTTTTTTTTTTTTTCTACCCACCCCTCTCCCCGCCAGCCAATCACCACGATCGATTGTCATAAGCATCAGCCTATGACAGCCGGACGCTGGTAAGCCTCCCAGGGAGAAAGCCGTGTCACACGGCTGTCCCTAGTACAGCGCTGCCATAGACGGCAGCGCTGTACAGTGTAAATAGATGGCGGTTTCACCGTCTAACAGTCTCTTACCGGTGATCGCCACTTGGGGACTGATGATGGAGAGATGCGCGTGCACCAGCGTGCACGATCTCCTGCATAACCCCGCCCCAGGACTTCATGCCAATTGGCGTTGAGCGGTCCTGGGGCTGCCGCCGCGTTCGCGCCAATAGGCATTCAGCGGGTGACGAGCAGTTAAAGTAATTTTTCAGCACTCTGCAATTGGAAAAGTACCAAAAAGTAGGTGATAAGGTACTATTAAATATATTCAGAGTATGTTCTTGCTTGCTGGCATCTTAAAAGGAATTTTGTTTATAAGATGTGAAAATATCACCTAGGAGAAAACTTAGGAGACAAATTGGCCCATATGCAATTCCCTTTTTCTTCTTAGTTTTCTCCAAGTTGATATGTTCACAACTTGTGAATAAAATGCCTCTTAAACCACCACCAAGCCAAAAAAATACTTTAGAATTATTTTGACAGTATTTTCACCTAGTTTTTGGTACTTTTTCAATTGCAAAGTGCTGAGAAATTACTTTAAATAAAAGATGAAAAATCATCTACTAGGAGAAAACTCAGGAGAAAAGTTAATTGCATATGAGCCCTTGCCAATAAAATTGCATTTAAATCACAAGCAAGCAAGAAAATACACAATTATGTTGATAAACTTTTTCTTTTTTAATTATGAAATGATGAAAAGTTATTTTAACGCTTGAAGACCGTAGGCTTACACCCCCCTAGTGACCAGGCTATTTTTTTACAATTTAGGGCTCTGCAGCTTTAAGACCTCACTGCAGAACCAGACAACACAACACACATATCAATCCTCCCCTTTTCTGCCCACCAACAGAGATTTCTGTTGGTGGGCTCTGGTCGCTCCCCCAATGGTTATTTATATATGTATTTATTTGTTGTTGTTTTTTTAAATAAATTTGCCTATTTTTTTCCCTCCTCCCCCCACTAGCCAATGACAACGATCGGCTGTCATAGGCATCAGCCGAGTGACATGTCTGTCACCAGTATAGCACTGCCTTAGATCGCAGCGCTCTACATTGTAAATAGACGTCGGTTTCGCCTACTAACTGTCTCCTAGCCGCGATCACTGCTGGGAGACCGATGACGGAGCGGAGCATCGGCGCACGCAATCTCCTGAAAACCATGCCCCCAGGACTTCACAGCAATTGGCATTGAGAGGTCCTGGGGAGCTGCCGCATTCACGCATATTGGCGTGGAGCGGTCAGCAAGAGATTCAAGAGAAAATAAAGATTTATCACCTAGGAGAAAAGTTAGGAAAAAAGTGAATTGCATATGGGCCAATGTGAATTGGATCGGGGCCAACGTGACTTTTACAATAATGAAAGGAAAAAGAGGTCTGAAAATCAGGGAGGCTGCCTGTATGCTTTTTCACATTTATGACTTTCTGATTTCCAATATTGCTTCATATTTTCAGCCACAATTGGTCACTGATCTTTAAAGCAAAATGTTAGTATTTCTGGTTTTGCACTGCCAAAATGTTGGAGCTGAAAATTTGAGTGCATTGCACGAGGGTTGCACAGAAATGATTTAGGGCTGGTCCTCACTGCACGAATGAAAAATCGATCCGTGGAAAAACTGATCTGTCAAACGGATCAGTTTGTATTGGGCATCAGTTTTTCACCCATAACCCTCTGTTCTGTTACTGCACTGTCAATGCTCCACATCAATCCATCCAGAAAAATCTCTCTACTAAAACTTGCAGTCTGTTCAGCGGAATGGGTTGAACAGATCCATTCCAACGGAGCAATGTGAATGGATCCTAATAACAGGATCTGTTCACATCCATTAGGATCCAGTCCATTACTGTCTGCTCGATTAACTGTTTTTGTTGTCAGTGTGAACCGGCTCTTGGGTGCTCTGATCATCAATCTCATTTAGAAACATCTAAGTTACACCTTAGTCTGTTCCACATACTCTCCCTAGATTTCCATGATGCACCATTGCAGTAGCATTCATATTGCTTGTCAAATTCAACCTGTTTGGATTGTGGATGTCTTGTAAGACATTGTTATCTAGATATCAGTAACTCCAGCTCATCAAAGCTGATGTCTTTGTTATTGAAGACCAGTTTCAGCACAAGCTGCATCATTCACAAGGTTGCTGGCTGACCACTGCCATTTCCCTGCTGCACTGTCCCTTTGCCAGAAACTCAGCTGAGAACAGCGGCACAAGACAGGTCAACACACAGCTGCTAAATACCTATAAACATTTCAAGCATTACCTTCCTGCCTCAGCAAGAACTATGTGGTCCATCTCTGTGGTTCACATTCCTTGTTTAGTCAGCCTTGGTACTGATTCAGGTGTATAAACAGTGCTATGGGCAACGCAAGGCTCCCACTTTGGTGCCTATTCATGGACAAGAAACCTTAAATATCCAATTGTAATTAACAGCACCTTTATCCATCTGCCATTTACTGGGTTAAGCTCGGCCTAAATGATTTCTGTATGACCCTCATATCTTAGTACAAAGTTGTGCTATTATTGTGAGTATATATATTTGTATTGGGGTATTTATGTTAGTGGTAATTGATGGAGCAGAGTGGTCGGTACATGCAGATAGGTTCCCAGTATAACAAATTTTACTCAAGAAAACATGCATAGGTAAATCATACACAACCATCAGGTAATGTAGCAAACTTAGAAAAGAGGGGAACAAAGAATTAATACAGGAAATCACCATACCCTAGAGATCATCACATCATTCTACAGACAGTGACATCTTTTGGTTGCTTTACTATACTGCAGTTTAAATAATCCTGTTGATACTTCCAACATTAATATTATTGTTTAGTGCTATGTTTAGGTAAGAAGTTGTCATTGTAAAGACCTAGGTTAAGGGTTAAGTATTAGGTTGATTACCGTCAATTATCCGCAGTGATATATTGGAGCTGTTAATCTGGGTGCAGGTGCCATGAATTTTAATTAAAAGTCCATCTGACCCTAAGGCTCAGTTCCCACTTAGTAGGAAGTGGGGTAAGTAGGAAGTGGGGTAACGGCATGATTTATGATAATAGTCTGGAAACCTCTGTAAAAAGGGGGCCCAGGAATGTTGCTCCTTTCCCGCATCCCAAAGCTCTGAGTTACATAATTTTTCCTCTGCCCATTTCTGCCAAGCGCTAAAAGTAAAAAATGAAACTATGCCAAATCATAATCCTCTATAACAAGCTCTTCCAATCATTGTTATTCCCAAAGGTCTTCATAAAATCTTGATTGGAGAGACCTCCCTCAACCCACACCTCCACATTGCTGCTGTAATACTAAAAGAGAACTCCAGCTACAAACGTACACAACCCAATGATAGATACTTTAACCATTTTAGCCAAATGGACGTGACTGTCATGTCCATTCAGCTGCTGCCCCCGCGCCGCCCCCCATTAGCCCGGAGATTAATGAATGGGAACATAGTTCTGAGCAGACAGATCTGAACAGCTGTGAGGAGTGGATCCTGTCTCGTTTCATGTAAGGTGTTTTTTGAGCTGTTGTTTTTTTTTAGAATTAATTTAAGTTTTGGCAAATATGGGGCATGTATTGAGTGAGGGAGTTCCTTTTAAGGGATCAGGACGGAGAACGGAACTTGTGGGCCATATTGGAGACCTTACCACCAGTGAATGTCATGGGGGAGCATTCCAGGACCGTTACCAGCTGCTCCTTCTTTACAGCCCATGGTTTCCGGGAGTTTCTTTCATACTGGGCCAAGTGGGGCTTTCCAAAAGCCAGCTGGGGACTCCATCTCCCGCTTTGTTTGCAGAGATGCCTGGGCATAGCAGTGTGGCGACTACGGTTCCCGGGGCTGGGACCAGTGAGTGGTGGATTGGAAGTGCGTCATGCGGCAGGGGGTAATGTCACATCCAGTTCACAAATTACGTACAAGAAGATCTCGGAGAAGGGGAGTTCCTCGTCGGGACGCTGGACCAGGAGGCAGAAGAGGCAATACACATTTCGGAGTCCATGCAGTCCCCTTTAACGGTTGAGCATAATCAGGTCTTTGAGGAAAGGATAGAGGTTTTTTTGATTAAGTAGTCTAAAACGGATCATGCAGCCAAAGGTGTAGTGTTGTCTTTTGTATTCTTTACCTGGGTCCCTGTTATGTCCTGTCTTTGTCGTTCGCAATAATTTGTCTATTCTTGTTCAATCTGCATCTTTTTTGTGTGATATGGATGGGTCATCCTTGACGAAAATTTACTTTTCCTCTGTATTGGGATGTTGTTTGGATGTTTTAGGTTTTGGTGGCGATTGGTATTCTACACACTCATTTTGTATTGGTGCCACCACAGAGGCAGCTAGGATGGGTTTGGGTTCGGAGATTATACAGCAGTTAGGTCGTTGGGACTCTAGGCGATTTAAGTTGTATGTGTGTCCTTGTCTGTGTATTTATTAATTGTTGTTTTGTGTTACAGGTGGGAATGGGATGGCTGTGTGGATTTGCGGCCATTCATTTGTACATTGGGCTGGCATGAGAGCTTTACACAGGCCATATGGTGAGCATCTGGATTTGTAGAGCCATCATATGTTTGTGTCCTGGAAGGGAGTCTGGAGTTTTTAGTGGCAGAGCCTTTTACCACTAGTCTCAACAGCATTGGAGGTTGAACGCCGGCCTGATGTTTTAGTTTGGGTGGGAATGATTTGGGCAGAGTGTGTACACTGTGGTTGTTACATGACATGAAAGCTGATTTTTCTTCCTTTCATTCACAGCTTCCAGGAACTAAGTTAATATTTTCAGAGATCATTCCCAGGCTGTGTTGGCTGCAAGCGCCTGGTTTGTCTTATTTGGACAAAATTAGAGAAAAGGTTAAAAGGCTGTTGAGTACATTTCTGCATGGCGTCAGTGGCTTTTCTTACTGTCATCATGAGTTGGAAGGTGGAGTGCTGGGTTTGTATCAATCGGATGGGCTCCATTTATCAGACATTAGCATCAATATTTTCAATGTTAATATTCAGGATATAATAGAAAAGGGTGTGGGGGTGGGGGGTGCCAGGCCTTAGGCCTGCCTGGTGGGGTAATTTATGAACTTTGTAAGGACAGTATCGACTTGGTGGTGTTCTAATTGCTATGGGTCCACAGACCATCAATCGATGTATGATGTGGGTTTAAAGAAAAAAATGTGGTTATGTTTGAAAATAAATACAGTATTTAAATAAACTTGGTTCAAGTTAATCAGTTTAAGTTAAACAAGTGGTGTTTACGCACCAATAAAAAAGGCCGTGGCCTGTTCAAAAGCCTGATGGGTGATAGGTGATTGGCAGGTAATTGACAGGTGATCAGTGGGTTATTACAGGGAAGGACAGATGTAATTGATGCACTGGTGAATTGATAAGGGGGGGGGGGGGGTCTGAGGGCAATCTGAGCGTGTGGGCGGCTGATGGGCGGCTGATGGGTAACAGTGATAGGGGGTGATTGATGGGTAATTAGTGGGTGTTTAGAGGAGAGAATAGATGTAAACGCTGCGCTTGGGTGGTGATCTGATGTCGGATCTGCGGGCGATCTATTGGTGTGGGTGGGTGATCAGATTGCCCGCAAGGGGCAGGTTAGGGGCTGATTGTTGGGTGGCAGTGACAGGGGGTGATTGATGGGTGATAGGTGATTGGCAGGTGATTGACAGGTGATCAGTGGGTTATTACAGGGAAGAACAGATGTAATTAATGCACTGGTGAATTGATAAGGGGGGGGTCAGAGGGCAATCTGAGCGTGTGGGCGGGTGATTGGGTGCCCGCAAGGGGCAGATTAGGGTCTGATCTGATAGGTAAAAGTGACAGGTGGTGATAGGGGGTGATTGATGGGTAATTAGTGGGTGTTTAGAGGAGAGAATAGATGTAAACAATGGATTTGGGAGGTGATCTGATGTCGGATCTGTGGGCGATCTATTGGTGTGGGGGTTGATCAGATTACCCGCAAGGGGCAGGTTAGGGGCTGATTGATGGGTGGCAGTGACAGGGGGTGATTGACGGGTGATTGACAGGTGATTGACAGGTGATCAGGGGGATAGATGCATACAGTAAACAGGGGGGGTGGTCTGGGGGGGGGGTCTCGGGAGAATCTGAGGGGTGGGGGGTGATCAGGAGGGGGCAGGGAGCAGGGGGGGGGGATAAAAAAAAATAGCGTTGACAGATAGTGACAGGGAGTGATTGATGGGTGATTAGGGGGGTGATTGGGTGCAAACAGGGGTCTGGGGGGTGGGCAGGGGGGGTCTGATGGGTGCTGTGGGCGATCTGGGGCAGGGGGGGGGGAGAAATCAGTGTGCTTGGGTGCAGACTAGGGTGGCTGCAGCCTGCCCTGGTGGTCCCTCGGACACTGGGACCACCAGGGCAGGAGGCAGCCTGTATAATACACTTTGTAAACATTACAAAGTGTATTATACACTTTGTATGCGGCGATCGCGGGGTTAACATCCCGCCGGCGCTTCCGTATAGCCGGCGGGATGTTGCGGCGGGCGAGCGGTGACAGGCGCCGGCGGAGGATCGCGTCACGGATGACGCGATCGCTCCGCCCATGCCCTTAGAAGGACCGCCGCCTCTGTGGGTGAGCCGGTCCTTCAGGGCTCCACTTCCCGGCCGCCTCTGTGCGTTAGGCGGTCGGGAAGTGGTTAATACTGAAAGAGAACTCCAGCTACAAATGTACACAACCCAATGATAGATACTTTAACCATTTTAGCCAAATGGACGTGACTGTCATGTCCATTCAGCTGCTTCCCCCGCGCCGCCCCCCATTAGCCCGGAGATCAATGAATGGGAACATAGTTCTGAGCAGACAGATCTGAGCAGCTGTGAGGAGTGGATCCTGTCTCGTTTCATGTAAGGTGTTTTTTGAGCTGTTAGTTTTTTTTAGAATTAATTTAAGTTTTGGCAAATATGGGGCATGTATTGAGTGAGGGAGTTCCTTTTAAGGGATCAGGATGGAGAACGGAACTTGTGGGCCATATTGGAGACCTTACCACCAGTGAATGTCATGGGGGAGCATTCCAGGACCGTTACCAGCTGCTCCTTCTTTACAGCCCATGGTTTCCGGGAGTTTCTTTCATACTGGGCCAAGTGGGGCTTTCCAAAAGCCAGCTGGGGACTCCATCTCCCGCTTTGTTTGCAGAGATGCCTGGGCATAGCAGTGTGGCGACTACGGTTCCCGGGGCTGGGACCAGTGAGTGGTGGATTGGAAGTGTGTCATGCGGCAGGGGGTAATGTCACATCCAGTTCACAAATTACGTACAAGAAGATCTCGGAGAAGGGGAGTTCCTCGTCGGGACGCTGGACCAGGAGGCAGAAAAGGCAATACACATTTCGGAGTCCATGCAGTCCCCTTTAACGGTTGAGCATGTTCAAGTCTTTGAGGAAAGGGTAGAGGGTTTTTGATTAAGTAGTCTAAAATGGATCATGCAGCCAAAGGTGTAGTGTTGTCTTTTGTATTCTTTACCTGGGTCCCTGTTATGTCCTGTCTTTGTCATTCGCAATAATTTGTCTATTCTTGTTCAATCTGCATCTTTTTTGTGTGATATGGATTAGTCATCCTTGACGAAAATTTACTTTTCCTCTGTATTGGGATGTTGTTTGGATGTTTTGGGTTTTGGTGGCGATTGGTATTCTACACACTCATTTTGTATTGGTGCCACCACAGAGGCAGCTAGGATGGGTTTGGGTTCGGAGATTATACAGCAGTTAGGTCGTTGGGACTCTAGGCGATTTAAGTTGTATGTGTGTCCTTGTCTGTGCATTTATTAATTGTTGTTTTGTGTTACAGGTGGGAATGGGATGGCTGTGTGGATTTGCGGCCATTCATTTGTACATTGGGCTGGCATGAGAGCTTTACACAGGCCATATGGTGAGCATCTGGATTTGTAGAGCCATCATATTTTTGTGTCCTGGAAGGGAGTCTGGAGTTTTTAGTGGCAGAGCCTTTTACCACTAGTCTCAACAGCATTGGAGGTTGAACGCCGGCCTGATGTTTTAGTTTGGGTGGGAATGATTTGGGCAGAGTGTGTACACTGTGGTTGTTACATGACATGAAAGCTGATTTTTCTTCCTTTCATTCACAGCTTCCAGGAACTAAGTTAATATTTTCAGAGATCATTCCCAGGCTGTGTTGGCTGCAAGCGCCTGGTTTGTCTTATTTGGACAAAATTAGAGAAAAGGTTAAAAGGCTGTTGAGTACATTTCTGCGTGGCGTCAGTGGCTTTTCTTACTGTCATCATGAGTTGGAAGGTGGAGTGCTGGGTTTGTATCAATCGGATGGGCTCCATTTATCAGACATTAGCATCAATATTTTCAATGTTAATATTCAGGATATAATAGAAAAGGGTGTGGGGGTGGGGGGTGCCAGGCCTTAGGCCTGCCTGGTGGGGTAATTTATGAACTTTGTAAGGACAGTATTGACTTGGTGGTGTTCTAATTGCTATGGGTCCACAGACCATCAATCGATGTATGATGTGGGTTTAAAGAAAAAAATGTGGTTATGTTTGAAAATAAATACAGTATTTAAATAAACTTGGTTCAAGTTAATCAGTTTAAGTTAAACAAGTGGTGTTTACGCACCAATAAAAAAGGCCGTGGCCTGTTCAAAAGCCTGCTCTGGTGTTCGTGTCTTATTTCATAGAGTATTGGTATTCAGGAATTATGTCAAATGCATTCCCATGGGAGAGCTGCAATTCGCATAGAGCTGCAGCTGAAGACTATGGATAAGATGCTGTGTGGAGAAGATTTACCTTCTAGAAGGTGCTGTTGTGGAGCAGATGTCAGTCATGGAGCCAATCAGCTGCAGTATGAAGATGATTGGTGCCTGCACTGTCCTTCCAAGCAAAGCTCAGCCAATAAGCAGTTTGTGAGGATTTGATAAAAAATGTTCCTCACTTTGTACGGACGGTGGGGACTTGGTGGTGTTCCTATTGGTATGGGTCCCCAGACCATCAATTGATGTATAGTGTGGTTCTAAAGAAACAAATGTTATGGTTGAAAATAAATATTTAAATAAACTTGGTTCAAGTTAAAGAGACGCTGAAGCGAAAAAAAAAATATGATACAATGATTTGTATGTGTAGTACAGCTAAGAAATAAAACATTAGGAGCAGAGACATAAGTCTAATATTTCCAGTACGGGAAGAGTTAAGAAACTCCAGTTGTTATCTATGCAAAAGAGCCATTGAGCTCCCCGACTTTCAAAGTCACAGAGAGCTCTGTCTTCTGAAGCTTATTATCTCAAGTGTCTGGCACTGTATTTTCTTTTTCTCTCCAGAGGACAGTTCAATAGTTTACGGGCCTGCTCTGTAAAATCATTTAGAATGCTGAGCAGTGTGTAAACTGCAAATATTAAAGAATGATGCAATGTTCTAAAAAAACAACTATATAACTGAAAATAAAAATATGATAATATTTTCTTTGCTACAAATGTTCTAGTAATTATCTGTACTACACAACCAATTTATTATATCATAATTTTTTTTCGCTTCAGTGTCTCTTAACTTAAAGGGACTCCGAGCAGTGCAGTAACTATGGAAAGATGCATACCATTTTGAAGCTCTCTTTCTCCTTCTTCCAACGATATATAAACCGCCGCCCTACGTCTTTTAATTTTCGCGATCAAAATCTCGGCGGCCGCGAAGTCGATCGCAAAAATAACAAAACCAAAAGGCGTAGGGCGGCGGTTTATATATTGTTGGAAAGAGGAGACAGAGAGCTTCAAAATGGTATGCATATTTCCATAGTTACTTATATTACACAGGGCGACTTTTCCCCAAAGTCGGCAGCTCCATTCAGCACAATGCAATGAAATACAAGGAACCCAAGGGGATATAATTACAAACATCATGCTGGTAGGTGTGAGGATATAATTAATTAGTTGTGGGTATGCTTAAAGGCATACCCACAGGCACTGCTCGGAGTCCCTTTAAACAAGTGGTGTTTACTCCCCAATAAAAGTGGCTGCGGCCTGTTCAAAAGCCAGCTCTGGTGTCCGTGTCTTTAGTATTTAGGAATCATGTCAAATGCATTCCCATGTTTACAAGGACCTGACTTTTAAAAATGTTCTTATTCCAAAAAGAACTTAAAAGTTTTTGAGAAAAATTATTTTAAATGTGCAAAGGAGAAAATATTTTTAAACTAATTTTTCTGTGTTTCAAAAACATTTTTTCTTTGTTTTTTTAAAATCAATTTTCTCAAAAACGACTAGGTCATTTTGACGAGAGTATGTATAGGGGAGTTGCAATTAACCACCAAAGTTGCTTAGTTCCGGGCAGCTTTTTCCCTTTTGTTATTATGGTGCTTTGGATTTCGGAATTAGCATTACATTTAAAAATGGTTTGCTCAGGTTTGCGTAACAATGCTGTTATTTTAGGGTAGGATAGAATGTTTATTTGCATTAAAAAGTCTAAGACTGAGATGGCACCTCGGTAGCAGAGGAGATGAATGTGCTGCTAGACGGTGCTATCCCAGCCCAGTACATCCACTCACTCCAGAAAAAAGAAGTGAGAGAGAGCGCTATCCCATCAGTAACAAGCTCCCCCTTGTGGCTGATGGCAGGAATGACACTGTTGAGGCTGGATCAATGCAGCGGCACTAGATTCCTGTGAGTAGAAATTACCGTTTACAGTTCTGACACTCATCAGGGGCTGAGTAATATATGTGTTACACTTACTAATCAGTTTAGTGTCCGAAACAAAAACCCTCTGGCGCTGTTGCAATTTTCCTAGTTTAAGGTATATAGATGAGGCAGGTTACATTCTTCTTCTACTTTATTAGGTAACCTGCAGTCCACAAATTATAGCATAGACTGATTTTTACATATATGTAGAAAAGACGCCTGCAAACTTGAGCGCTGGAGAAAGGCACGTTATCGAACTGGTAATAAAAAGCCGGAAAACGTTTTTACTGAATGTAATCTCAGAGTTTAATCCCTCTTTAAATTGGAGCTGTCAGCCATACTATCTCAGAAAATTTTTTTTCCATGTTATCTGGGTCTATTTGAAGCCAATCCTGACATCATTTCCTCCCTTACTCTGTCTGTGTATCATTGACTGCCCCCTCCCAGTCTTCACACACTCCCACCCAGCTCTGCAGTAGAAATCATGCGAAATATTGGCCAATCAGAGAGGAACAGAGGTATGGGAGGGGAAAACAGAAGGGAAAGAGGCTTCAGCCAATCAGGCTGCATTAGTTAAGTCTGAGGAGAAAATAAAGAAGAAAAAAAGAAAATCCAGCATGCCCTGCAACTTCCTTTGTGTGGCAGATGTACCAAGTAAGCACCACGAAAACTGGGGAATGATGTTTTATGGAGAAGAAAAATAAACGTGATTTTTTAACTTTTGGAATGCCTGGTTAGCATCCTTATTACTTGTTTACCAGATAAAAATGAAGAATTGATTTGATTTTTTGCCCGGCAGTTACTCTTAAATAGAGATGGCCGGAACAGTGCGCCAGGACGCAAACACATAGCGCGTTCGACCCGCTCCCTATACCTCGTCATTGGGCTAAACTTTGACCCTCTACATCACAGTCAGCAGACACATGGCAGCCAATCAAGCTGCACTACCCCACGGGCCACCGCCCCCCTTATAAAAACGCAGCAGCGTTGGCCATGTTCTCAGTCTCTGGCTGCTGCTGTAGTGAGAGGAAGGGAGAGACATTGTTGGAGATAGGGAAAGCGTTAGTTAAGCTCTTGTCAGCTAGCACCTCGCTGAAATTTGTTGCTGAAAGCACCCCAAAAAAGCTTTTTTGAGGGCTAATATTCTTCTCGTTTTTTTTTTGTGTGTGTGACACTGACACTGCATAGATACAGCCCTGTCACAGCTGGCCCTTGCTGTACTATGCCAAAACACTGTATTACCAGTGCATATCTTTCCACTGTATTTGTGATTGAACTTACTATACCATAGGTCTCTGTCTGGGTGACACACTGCATAGATACAGCCCACAGTCCCAGCTGGCATTTGTAGTCTGCCAGCACACTGTATTATACCAGTGCATATCTTTCCACTGTATTTGTGATTGAGCGTACTATAGCATATCTCTCTTTGTGGGTGACACTGCATAGACACAGCCCACAGTCTCAGCTGGCATTTGTAGTCTGCCAGCACACTGTATTATACCAGTGCATATCTTTCCACTGTATTTGTGATTGAACTTACTATACCATAGCTCTCTTTGTGGGTGACACTGTATAGATACAGCCCACAGTCTCAGCTGGCTGGCCACAATGAAGCAATACCGTTGTTGCTTCATTGTGGACAGACCAAATTCGATCAGCTGGACAGTTGTTCTGTCATTGAGCTACCTCAGCCCGACCATATGGGCTTGAAAACTGCCATCGCCTGCAATCTCGCCAACGTGCACACTAGCACAGCCATCACTACACAAACAGCTGTTTGCGGTGCAATACACAGTGAGTTTGGTCTGTGAAGCAGTACACTACTTACACTACCTGATCCATGTATACACACGCAAGATGTTTTAAAGCACTTTATGCCTCCATTTTAGGAATGCAATGTGATTTCTGCCCTTTAGGGATTATAACCCTACTCTGCATCAAATACGTAATTTTCCCATGGACTTTTGGCATGCATGCCACTCCGGCATGCCCCCTTCCAGGTTTTAGACCCCTTGAAACAACTTTTCCATCACTTTTGTGGGCAGAAACAGTCTTTGTAAGTTTTAAAATTCGTCTGCGAATTGAAGTCTATGGCGGTTCACGCAAACTCAAACTTTTGTGGAAGTTTGCTGTCGCGAACCCAAAATCTAATGTTCGGGCCATCTCTACTCTTTAAAGGTCTCCTTGTTTCATTGTGCAGCAAATTTGAATGACAGGTCATTGTTTTTTTGTTTTTTTTTCAAATAAGTTTTATTGAGTTTTGCATAAACAAACATACATTGATAAGCAATCAACATCCAACCCCCCCTCACCTCCCCCCACCAGTCCCCCCACTCCTCCCAGACCCAATTTCTCTCACAATCCCCACCCAACCATATTAGAATAAATTATGAGTGTTGTATAGGAGTATCATAGGCAATACCATGTTTTTTTTAATGTGTTCTATCCATGGAATCCAGATACTATCAAACTTCAAGGGACAATTTCTCTGAATATAAGTTAGCTTGTACAAGGGTAAAGTAGCATTAATTATGTTTATCCAAGCAGCCATGGACGGGTCATCTGGTTGTATACAATGTAGGATGATCGTTTTTCTGGCAAAATAGGAGAGCATGTCCCAGAGCAGAACCAATCTCCTGGAAGGTGTGATGTCACCAGAAATCCCCAACAAATGTGTTTTAGGATCAAGAGAGATAGGTCTTTCGAATATTTTTTGAAGTAAATCATTAAAGAGACACTGAAGCGAAAAAAAAATTATGATATTATGATTTGTATGTGTAGTACAGCTAAGAAATAAAACATTAAGATCAGATACATCAGTGTAATTGTTTCCAGTACAGGAAGAGTTAAGAAACTCCAGTTGTTATCTCTATGCAAAAAAGCCATGAATCTCTACGACTTTCAAAGTCGTGGAGAGGGCTGTCTTCTGACTTTTATTAACTCAACTGTAAGTGAACAGTTTTCTTTTTATCTGCCAGAGGAGAGGTCATTAGTTCACAAACTGCTCTGAAAGAATCATTTTGAATGCAGAGTGTTGTGTAATCTGCACATATTAGAGAATGATGCAATGTTAGAAAAAACACTATATACCTGAAAATAAAAATATGAGAATATTTTCTTTGCCGCTAATCTTCTAGTAATTATTCATAGTACACAACCAATTCATTATATCATATATTTTTTTTAGCTTCAGTGTCTCTTTAATCTGTGTCCAGAAAACCTGGATGTGTGGGCAGTACCAGACCATGTGCATGAAATCTCCAGGAGACTTCCTACATCTAGGACATTCATCGGATTTATCTGGATACATATTTGCTAATCTAGCAGGAGTGTAGTATATACGGAATATGAACTTCATTTGGATAAGCCTGTCTTTACAAGAAATTAAGTACGCCCCCGGATTTTCCAGAAGATCTGCAGGTCATTGGTTTCAAACAATCATATACTGGTTTTCTTTTATGTATTTTACATCCAATATCAACTGCATTTCATTTAAAGTGACTGTCCACAATTTCCTTTGAATATTATGGGTGTCTATGCCAACAAAGTTATTTTACCATACTAGTTTATAACTTGGGGTCATTGGACGCATGTATGTTGCTACAATCATTAATGTTCCCTACCACATATTAAATTGTATGTGTACACAAATATTGTCACATTAGTGGTTTATATAATTGTTGATGTCTTTAAAAAAACTTTTTGAAGTAAACTTTAACTCAAGAGTGCAGTTTTCGGGAACTCTCCTTTTTCTCTTAAATTAAGGGTCAGCTATCAGTTTTAGGAAAACAAAGTCTGCATTGGTTTTGCAGTTTTGAGACTTGCCTTGCTGTCTTGTAATAAATTACCTGAAAATGTAGCTTCTTCTTTTAAGATAACTAACAAATAATTCTTCCATTGCAGCTAGTTCTGATGGAGAAGCTATAGGGTCATATTTAGGCCCACTGTCTGTAGCTATAGTGCCCCAGCTAGTCTTTTCAATAATATTTTTTCCATGTCATGTCAGTGGGGACATTATCCTTGTAGTATTTGAAATACAGCACTAATTTTCCTGCTTCACCTGCTGATGAATGGATAAGTCTGTGAATGTATCTAATGAAACAGTATTTCAAAGTCAGGATTCAGATAGTGGAATCTCTGTTGTCCAATGTAATTTTTCGCCTGCTGTACCAGTGCTGCATCCTGGGGTATCAGAAAGTCACAAGAAGAAGAAAAGTATACCATGTGTTGTATCCAGTGGCATAACTACAAACCTCTGGGCCCCGATGCAGAATCTGGATGTGCCCCCCCTCCCCTGGCCAACAAACTCCCCACCTCCTTTACCAATTTACTAGCGACCCACTTTGGGACCCCTGACAATTAAACACAAGCCTCCAACAGATACAAGAGCTCAATCATTCATATTAATTATAGTAGATAACATTTAATAACAGAAGGAACATTATATTACAAACCTGTAAGTTATATTTGCCATGTCAGGATTCTGTCCGGCCTTAGCAACTTACTATATATATATATATATATATGTATATATATATTTATATATATATATATATATATATATATATATATATATATATATATATATATATACACACACAGGAATAGCCTGTTTTCTTGCTTCTAAGTTAACATCAAATTGGCTGGCCTGGACTGTACCGACTGAAGGCTAAATGGCCTGGACTGTAGTGATGTAGGTATCTGGACTCATGAAGAGATGGCTGTACAGGGGCAAAGATGGCTGGATTTGACTCTACTAAGGCAGATATGTCTGAGATCACTGTAATGAGGCAGAGATGGCTTGACTTGACTGTACTAAGGCAAAGATGGCTAAGCTGGACTGTACTGAGGTTGACATGGCTGTACTGAGGCAGAGATAGCAGATATGGCTTGACTTGACTGTATTAAGGCAAAGATGGTTAAGCTGGACTGTACTGAGGTTGACATGGCAGTACTGAGGCAGAGATAGCTGAGATCACTGTACTGCGGCAGATATGGCTTGACTTGACTGTACTAAGGCAAAGATGGTTAAGCTGGACTGTACTGAGGTTGACATGGCTGTACTGAGGTAGAGATAGCTGAGATCACTGTACAGAGGCAGAGATGGCTTGACTGTACCAAGGCAAAGATGGTTAAGCTGGAATGTACTGAGGTTGACATGGCTGTACGGAGGCAGAGTTGGCTTGACTTGACTGTACTAAGGCAAAGATGGTAAAGCTGGACTGTACTGAGGTTGACATGGCTGTACTGAGACAGAGATAGCTGAGATCACAGTACTGAGGCAGAGATGGCTTGACTTCGACTGTTCTAAGGCAAAGATGGTTAAGCTGGACTGTACTGAGGTTGACATGGCTGTACTGAGGCAGAGATAGCTGAGATCACTGTACTGAGGCAGAGATGGCTTGATTTGATTGTACTAAGGTAAAGATGGTTTAAGCTGGACTGTACTGAGGCTGACAAGGCTGTACTGGGGCAGAGATAGCTGTGTTGACCATACTAAGGCAGGGATGGCTGTACCGATAGCTGAGATGACTTTACTGACTGTATTGAGGCAAAGATGGCTGTATTAAGGCATAGATGACTTGGCTGTACTGTACACTGAGGCGAATATGGTTTGAGTGGCTGTACTGAGGCATAGCTGATTGGCTGTACTGAGGCATAGATGGTTGGCTGGATTGTACAAAGGCAGAGATAGCTGAGTTGGCTGTACTGGGGCAGAAATGACTGTACTGTACACTGAAGCAGGGATGGCTGTACTGAGGCATAGATAGCCGAGTTGACTGTACTGAGGCAGGGGTGGCTGTACTGAGGCATACATGACTGTACTGTACACTGAGGCAGAGATAGCTTGACTTGACTGTATTGAGGCATAGATGTTTAGCTGGACTGTACTGAGGCAGAGATGGCTGTAGTGAGTGAGGCAGAGATAGCTGAGTTGACCAAACTGAGGCAGGGATGGTTGTACTGAGGCAAAGATAGCTGAGCTGACTGTACTGAGGCAGAAATTGCTGGACTGAACTATAGTAAAGCAGAGATGACTTGGCTGTACTGTACTGAGGCAGAGATGGCTTGACTAGACGGTACTACAGGGGCATAGATGGCTTGACTAGACTGTACTGCGGCAGAGATGGCTGGGCTGTATTGTACTGAGGCAGAGATGGCTGTACTGAGGCTGAGATGTCTGGCCTGTACTATAATAATCAGATATGGCTGGACTATACAATGCTAAGTCAGAGATGACTGACATGATTATACTGATGCAAAGAAGGCTGTACTAAGGCACTGCTGGCTTGACTTGATTGTAGCGGGGCAGAGATTGCTGGGCTGGATTGCACTAAGGATGGAATGTCTGCACTGAGGCAAATATTGCTGAACAGATTGGTGGGCTGTACTGGACTGTTTTGTACTTTGTAGTGCCATACTTTTTTTTGTACTTATGTGAACATAAATAGTGTTTAGATGTCATTGAAAAGTCAAAATGATTGAACAGTCAAAAGCATATCTCTGTGTCATTGAATATACTTAAAATGTAGTACCTGTTTTCAGCATCTGAGATAAAGTTTTAGGAGGGCATTTATACCTCTCAATAGCATTATGACTACCATCCTCAATTAAGGTGGACACACATCAAGCAACTTGGCGGCCAATCGACCATACGATTCAATTTTTATAATCTAAACAGATGAAAATCGGTGCCACCAAGTGCATGCCTGACCAACACTGCAACCAATTTCAAGCTGAAATTGGTTGCATTAATGTACAAGATGTCGAGCCGTCGTGGTTGGTCGGGTGCACAGCAGTAACTGCGAGCTATATTGGGCTGAACGTAACAAAACACCTGAAGCTATTCCTCTCAACTGTCCATGCCCTCACCCCCTTCCCGGTGCCTAATGCACCATGCATTACCTCTACATGTCCGCTGTTTGTCCACCGCTACCTCTGGACACTGTCCTCCGTCTATACATGTCTCACGTTGTTGCAGGCATACACGGGGTGCATGTGTGACAGCACATATGTGCCTGTGTTACTAGGGCAACCACGTGGGACGCATTTATGGATGAAGGTTCCAGCCTGGAGGCAGCAGTGGATATGGAGAGGTGGTGTATAGTGTACACTATATACACCAAAGTGGTTTTCAAAAGAGAAAAAGAAAAAGGGAAGCTGAAGAACAGTCTTAGAAACTTCCCAAAATAAGCAGCTTTTTTGCAAGTGCAGGTGCAACCACTTCCAAAGCTGTGGCTGCTAAAGCTAAAGGAAATCTAGAAGGCACAGAGGTGCAGAGCAGTTCAGCTGTACGTGAGAGCAGCCAGTCTTCTGGTCCAGGCATGGTAACTACTGACACTGTAACTGAACAACATGAAGTAGGCAGCAGAGAAGCTAGTTGTACTGACGGTGTAACTGAACAACATAAAGTAGGCAGCAGAGAACCCAGTTGTACTGACGCTGTAACTGAACAACATGAAGTAGGCAGCAGAGAAGCTAGTTGTACTGACGGTGTAACTGAACAACATGAAGTAGGCAGCAGAGAACCCAGTTGTACTAACGCTGTCACTGAACAACATGAAGTAGGCAGCAGAGAACCCAGTTGTACTGACGCTGTAGCTGAACAACATGAAGTAGGCAGCAGAGAACCCAGTTGTACTGATGCTGTAACTGAACAACATGAAGTAGGCAGCAGAGAACCTAGTTGTACTGATGCTGTAACTGAACAACATGAAGTAGGCATGAAGCAGTATGAAGCAAGCACCCATGGAAGGAAAAACAGAAGGATGTGCTAGGACCCGCAGTGTCTCTGCATACTCCGACACTCCAACGTCTTGTATCAGCAGTCAAGTCTGCACCATCCAGTAGTGATAAAGCTCTTTTATTGATAAAACGACATAGCAAGCATTACAGCGACAGCAGCGCTGTTTCGGTCCGCAGACCTTTCTCAAGCTGTATCAGGCATTGGTATCAGGCATTATGTTACAATGCCTGATACAGCTTGAGAAAGGTCTGCGGACCGAAACAGCGCTGCTGTCGCTGTAATGCTTGCTATGTCGTTTTATCAATAGAAGAGCTTTATCACTACTGGATGGTGTTGACTTGACTGCTGATACAACATGAAGTAGGCAGCAGAGAACCTAGTTGTACTAACGCTGTCACTGAACAACATGAAGCAGGCAGCAGAGAACCTAGTTGTACTGACGCTGTAACTGAACAACATGAAGTAGGCAGCAGAGAACCTAGTTGTACTAACGCTGTCACTGAACAACATGAAGCAGGCAGCATAGAACCTAGTTGTACTGACGCTGTAACTGAACAACATGAAGTAGGCAGCAGAGAACCTAGTTGTACTGGTGGCAGTGAGAGTATCCTCTCTACTGAGCCTCTTTCACTGCTTGGTGACCCCAAAGAAGCAGCCATTTCATTTCCCAGCTCAGAAGAGAATGAGCCTCTAACCAGTTTTACTGCTTTTGATATCCAGCAGCCACAAGGTAGTGCAGGTATTGGTGCTTTCTCTGTAGCGCACCTTATTGGAGAACAGTTTGTTACAGGCAGAGGTCACTACCCTGTTAATATTACAGACCCAAACATTAAAAAATTCATTCTGGCAAATGGTCAATGCAGACCTAAAGGACCCTTCCCAAGAGACTGACCAAAAGGCTCGCTGTTTTTCTGCAAATTATTATCACAGGGTTACAAAGGCGGGTCATAAAATACCAGTAATGTGGCTGTGCTATTCCCCAAAATTAAATGCTGCATACTGTGAGCCATGCTGGTTGTTTGGTGACCGAAGAAAGCAGGGATTTGAACCTGCATGGGCCAAGGGCATACAAAAGTGGCAGAGGCTTTCAGCCAGTATACACATTCATGAGGTTTGCCATGCTCACATGGATGCATGTATTGTATATGACCAGTGGAGGAAAAATAAAACCATTGATGCAGAGAATAAAAAGGAAATTTCGAAGGAAAGACATTTTTGGAGACAGGTCATAAACAGAATAATTAAAGTGACACTAACAATGGCAGTGGGTAATCTAGCCTTTGGTGGCCACAGGGAACAAGTAAGAGAGAGCAATAATGGCAATTTTCCTGCCATCATTGAATTGCTGGCACACTATGACCATGTTTTGGGAGACATTCTCCAATTACCGCAGGGCTCGGTCCGATACTTAAGTCCAACTATACAAAATGAAGTCATGAGGATGAGTCCCTTAGGGCTACAGATGTACCTATAAATGAGGTGTTTCTGGGTTTCCATGCAGTTGAAGACCAAAGTGCTGCGGGTCTTGAGAAAGATATAATCCAAAGCATTGAAGAAAAGGGTTTGGAGCTTAATATGTGTCGTGGGCAAGGCTATGACGGAGCAGCTACAATGAGTGGTGTGTATACAGGTGTCCAATCTCGTATATTACAAAAAGAACCAACTGCCTTATATGTGCACTGTGCTGCTCATAATGTTAATTTAGTGCTACAAGATGCTGTTGCTGGCATTCCTGAGGTGTCAAGATTTTTTGATGTGACACAAGCTCTGTATGTTTGTTTTGGGGAAAGTATTAAACGTTGGAATATACTTTCAACTTTTACCACCGAGAGTACGCTGACACTTAAACGTTTATGCCCAACACGTTGGTCATCCCGATATGATTCAGTAGTTGCACTCCGATTTCACATCATGAACATCATGAAAGGCCTTTCAAAAATCACCCTCACATCCACTAAAGTTAAAGAAAGAGAGGAGGCTAGCAGTTTAAAGAAAAAAAATGGAATCATTTCAGTTTATTTTTCTTATTGTCCTTCAGAGCAAGATATTACAAACCATAAATTCCATATGTAAAGCGTTGCAGTCAGAGAAAATGGATCTATCCAATGCTGCCAATCTCCTACAGAATGCCACAGAAGCTCTTAGGGCCTTCAGAGATAATTACGAGGATGCCAAAAACACAGCAGTCTCACTTGCAGGTCACTGGAGAATCTCTGCTGCTTTTGACAATAACAGAACTGCAAAAGTTAAAAAACACTTTGATGAACTGTGTGAGGATAAAAGATTGATGGACCCAGAAAACAGATTTAAAACTTAAGTATGGTACTTAAGATATCATTAATGCTCAGTTATCCAGACACTTTGCAGGGATGAACACCATTGTTAAGAACTTTCAAATTCTTCAACCAGTGGTGCTTACCACAGAATCTGACGATGATTTGATTAAAGCTGCAACTGAGCTACACCAGACAGGTAAAAAAAAGAGAAAAAAAACAAAAGCAAAGATGGATCGGCACCAGATGAGGCAGACCTTACTGGGGGTTCTTGAGGGGATTACTCACTGTGCCTCCGGACAGCTTACATTCATAGCAAGGTAAAGAAGAAAAGAATCCGGGCACCAGATGAGCTGCTATGCACACCCCGCTTTATTTCATCCCACCAGACAGATAACAGAAAACAACAGATGGCGGCCTAACAGCCGTTTCGAAAGCCCAACGCTTTCTTCTTCAGAGACAAGCCATCACCGTTACAATGATCATTTAAATAATATACATTCATTGATAGACAGGGGAGGGAAAGAGGGGGAGGGACTCACCGCCTACCGTGTCGCCCATTGCCGAGCGTGCGAACGAATCGCACTGCTCCAAGCCATCCAACTCAGGCGTTGGATTTTAGGTTCCGCCCCATTTCCGGGACTCAACCAATGGGAGTTGCCCCCATTCACTGCCACCGCCTATTCGGCCCATGACGTCATTCCGCACGCTACTGAGAAACCTGGACGGTATGAAATGGGAGGACAAATGCGCTCCAGCCTGGTATGTTGCCATGGCGGTGCATCAAATTGCGGAAGTCGCTTCCCCCTATATAGAAAAAACATACAGAGAAAGAGATATATAGAATTACCATTAAAAACAAATAATTACAGGGCATAAAAACCCACTATAGATGGTGCAGAGCTAATTTTCTCCCTAGATAATTGCAATAACTGTCCCCAATAGATTAGACGAATATATATACACATACCAATATACAGTAAGCCTAAAAAAATTATATATATATATATATATATATATATATATATAAAGGATTTTTCTGTCCATATATATACAGTGAATTATTTTATACAAAAGGACATAGGGAAAAGAGGAAACACGGGAAAAAGACAGAGGGCAACCCATATTACTCTTTATAGGGGGATCAGTGCTTATCGGGAAAGCAATAAAGCTCGTTTAGTTCGTTTAAGCCAAGTCTTCCTCAAGCTTCAGTAACAGAAATCAATTTTGCCTCCTCTCTTCTTAGGCATTGATCTCTATTACCTCCCCTATGTGGCACCCCACCTGTTTCAACCCCAGGAATCTAAGGACATTTGAATTCCCATTATGCACCTCTCTGACATGCGCAATAAGCCTACCTGCTCCTTTTCCTGTCTCCACTGATTTATAATGTTCCTGAAATCTAGTATTGAGCTGTCTTGTCGTTTTTCCAATGTAATAGCGATTACATGGACAAACCACTGCATACACCACAAATTCAGATCTGCAGTTGATAAATTCGCGAACCGTCAAAGTAATTCCCCCCAGTTGCACCGATTTACCTGGAAGCAACTGACTGCAATGTGTGCAGTTGTAACATTTGTAATGTGAATGCAAGCTGTCCGGAGGCACAGTGAGTAATCCCCTCAAGAACCCCCAGTAAGGTCTGCCTCATCTGGTGCCGATCCATCTTTGCTTTTTTTTTTTCTCAATTGAACTCTGCTTTCAGGGATCTGAGCACAGATGCAGAACCCACGGGCTGAGGAACAACCTGGATCATCTGCAATTGGGATAGACCCAGGAGCCACCATTGTACAGGCAGGGAGAAGTGACTGGCAGACCTTTCTTACAGATACAGCCCAAGGCTCGGCATCTAGCAGGGCTCTTGGGGTCAAAGTGATCGAACAAAAGATGTCTCGGCTGTCCGAGCGGGAAGTGCAATTGTTTTGGACTGTTGCTACTTTGAAATAGGGTTGCCAGGTGTCCGGTTTTAGACCGAACAGTCCGGTTTTTGGCCGCTGTGTCCTGTCCAAAAAGGCATGTTAAACCGGACAATTAAGATGTCCGGTTTTATGCCTTTTGCCACTTGCCGCCACCCGTGATCCGTCCGCCAGCGCTGCGCGACCGCTGATTCGCTGCCTGGGCTGGCTGTCAGTCAAAGGCACAGCCAGCCAGCTTACGCGGCGTAAGTTACGCCAGCTTAACTACCGCCCCCGAGCCCGCGCTTCCCGACATTGCTACGGCAACGCCAACGCTGCGTTGCCAACGCACGCATGACGTGCGGCAGCGTCACTCACTGCGAAGGAAGCAAGGTAAGGCATTTTATAGGCACTGTCGACAATACCTTTTATTGGCTAAATAAATATCATTGTGCAGAACGCTCATTTCTCCTCCCGACACGTGATCATACCTGAGGAAGGGAACTCATCGCTCGAAGAATCATTCTGTTTGCCACGTTTCAAAAACACTAAGTGTGCAGTTGCTGTGTGGAATATGAAGCAGTTTTCCTCCTAGCTAGGGTGCAGACAGGGGGAGATTTATCAATGCATTACCGACAGCTAAGTGTAAAAAATGGGGTGAATGGGGTGTAAAAAATGGGGTAAAATGTAACATGAAATTAATTTCCTCCTCCTCTGCAGGGCTGTATCTTTGCATTCTTCTCTGAACCTCAGTTGGAAATATGGAAGCTGGAAATCATAGCAAATCTGCCGATGAGGAGTCTGAGGACAGTTCTGCGACTGCGTCCAGAAGAACTGTAGGTTCCAGCAGTGGTTACAGCAGTCCACAGAGAAAGAAAAGAAGACTGTGTTATTTTAATGAAGAATGGCGCAAGGAATTTACTTGGTTGGAAAGTGTTCCTGGAAACTCATCGAAAGCTCGATGTAAGTTATGTGCTGCAACATTTTCGGTTGCATACGATGGCAAAAATGCTGTCTCTGCCCATGAGGATACTAGGAAGCACAAAGAATTCCATGCGGCTGTCGCTTCTTCTCAGAGATTAAAGACATTTTTCACGAAGCCAAACACTGTTGTCACGGACAAAGTAACGATCGCGGAAGTTGTAGAAGTATACCATGGAGTTCGCCACCACATTTCCTACAACGCACAGGACTGCTCCATTAAAGTACTGAAGTGTGTTATTGATGACTCAGAAATCGTGAAAAATAGAACATGGGACCTTCCCCCGAGTGAAAGGTTTATTTTCAACCACATTTGTGTAGTAACTAGAATATTGATTGCCGACAACTGGAAGTCACACTATGTACCAACATTAGAAGAAGTATTAAGGAAAGTGGAATCCAACATGAGAGCTGAAAGATCTTGGGCTATAAAAAACAGTACTATAGGTGCATTTTGGAAAAAAGCTTATCTATGGCCTACTATATATGTTGATTCTAAGATTCAAGAAGTCTAATCTCTTATCTAACCCTCACATGGATAAATGAATAGTGACTATTGATGTTGTTGTACTAGGGCATTGTCTAGAAACTTAGTGTTGTTGTTGCCTGGCTTGGACTCTCCACTGTTACATTACATCACTTGGACCTACAAAGTAATAAGATAAGTATATTACTGTTATTGTACAAGAATACCTCAGTAAGAACTGTGAAAAGTAATTTTCAGCTGTTTAGTATAGTTTAGTTTAGTTTAGTTTAGAATTAGTTTAATTATATTAGTTAAGTCATAACATTAATATCTGAATAATTAATTGGAATTGGGAAAGCAAGACGTATACCAAAATATCTACATGTACTCTATGTAGCCCAACTCGATGTAGTTTAACAGCTAAGTGAGATAGCAGTGATCCTGTGGGGACGGCAAGTATATAGGAATAATACTTAAAGAGGATGCGTCCTCTGGAGTCTCTGTAGGGAGGATTTAAGACCCCCATTCTCCAGAGGTACTGCTCCTACTAAACCTTAATTAACAATACATTTTAGGAATTCGTTAGAATGTAACTAACAGGATCACTGTTTAAAATAACAAAAATGACATTTAGGTTATTTTGGAAAGATAGGTGCTATTAGGCCTACAAAGATAAATAAACAATCCTTTCTTTAAAAATTTATGGTTTAAAATTGATTTAAACATTTTTTTTCTTGAAATTTGCACTATTTGCATATTTACGCGCTATTTACGTGGTTTTTACGCGTTTACTAGGCGTTTTCTGCGCGTTTAGCGATTTTTGCGCGTTATCGCGCGTTTAAGTGGCGTTTGACGCGTTTTTTACGCGCTTACGCGTTATTATGCGTAAAACCTCATTGGGTTGCACTCATGTGTATTTTTATGCGTATTCTTGCGTGTAGAGACGCACATATTTAACCTTTTAAGAACTAAAAAGCAACAAGTATACTAAACTCAGCAATCATCTTAAGAGATACTAGCCATTGATTTATAAGGGAAAGTTATTATACACTGTTTATGTATAACTGAAACTGAATGTATATTTGAAAAATCAACAGTATATTTCTCATTGGACTGCTGTAATGTAAAAAGTAAGTTTATTTTTATATTGTTTTAATATGTCTTGGCATATTGTTAAAAATTTTTGGAAATTCCAATAAAAAATATTGAAAAAGAAATCGTGAAAAAGATGAGTTGCGGCAGAACTAAGGCTTCTGCAATTGTCAACAATGTGTTGCACCCGTTTGCGCTTGAAGTTGTGTTGGATAAGCTCCGAACAGGGCTGCCTTTTTCTGTTGCAACAGATGCGTCAAATAAAGGAAACAGAAAGCTATTCCCGGTTTGTGTCCGATTTTTCACGCCAAGTGATGGAATCACTTCCGCCATCATCGATTTCTACGAAGATCCATTTGAAGATTCTAGGTCAGTTAAGGAGCATCTATGCCATGTCCTAGAAGGTCACAAGCTGTCTTGGAAAAGTGTGTCATCGTACGCAGCCGACAATGCATCGATAAACTTTGGAGTAAACAATTCTGTGTACCAAAAGCTGATTGCCGAAGAGAATCCAGAGATTATTGCTGCGCACTGCAATGACCACATATTGCATAACTGTGCAAAAAACGCGTTGAAGCTTCTCTCGTTCGATGTGGAAAATTTGGTGCTAAAAAAATTTTCTGAATTTTCGAACTCGGCCACGCGACGACGAGAGTTGAAGGATTGTTTTGAATTTTATGAATCAGAATTTCGAGAAATTATTCGGCATGTGCCAACACGATGGTTAAGTTTCTTCAGTGCACTCGACCGAATATTGCTCAGTTGGATGCCGTTGAAAACCTACCGTATTTTTCGCCGTATAAGACGCTCCGGCATATAAGACGCACCCAGATTTAAAGGGCAAAAATCAGGAAAAAAAGAAAAAACTAAACCTAGGTGTGTCTATGATGCAGGGGTGTCTTAAGGACTTTTTACCTCCCCCTTTCCAGTTACATTACATACTATTACTCCACATATGGGGACAGTGTTATGTGCTGTGTCCCCTGTGCCTGCTGTGTCCCCCTGTGCCTGCTGTGTCCCCCTGTGCTGTGTCTCCCTGTGCCTGCTGTGTCCCCCTGTGCCTGCTGTGTCCCCCTGTGCCTGCTGTGTCCCCCTGTTCTGCCTGCTGTGTCCCCCTGTGCTTGCTGTGTCCCCCTGTTCTGCCTGCTGTGTCCCCCTGTTCTGCCTGCAGCCCCCTGTGCCAGTGTCCCCCGTCCCCCTGTTGTGGCAGTGTCCCCCTGTTGTGGCAGTGTCCCCTATTGTGCCAGTGTCCCCTATTGTGCCAGTGTCCCCTGTGGCAGTGTCCCCCTGTTGTGGCAGTGTCCCCCTGTTGTGCCAGTGTCCCCCTGTTGTGCCAGTGTCCCCCTCTTGTGGCAGTGTCCCCCTGTTGTAGCAGTGTCCCCTGTGGTAGCGTCCCCTGTGCCTGTGGCCCCGTTGTCCGTGTGTCCTCCAGTGCCGGTGTCCCCCTGTGCAGGTAGTGTGAGTACACATACATTACCTGCTCCTGCCGCCGCGCTCCTGGCTCCCCGATCCTCTTCTTCCATCTACCGCTGCCCGCTGCTGCCCCCGCCGAACATCGCTGGCCGGTCTTAGCCGCATGGATACGCTATCAGCACACCACGTGTCGGGGTCACGCATGCCGCCGAACAACGCTGGCCGGTCCTAATTATCCGCGCAGGGATACGCTATCAGCGTGCGCCGGGTCACACATGCGTATGCGTGACCCCGGCGCACGTGGTGTGCTGATAGTGTATCCCTGCGCGGCTAATTAGGACCGGCCAGCGTTCGGCGGCATGCGTGACCCCGGCACGTGGTGTGCTGATAGCGTATCCCTGCGGCTAATTAAGACCGGCCAGCGATGTTCGGCGGGGGCAGCAGCGGGCAGCGGTAGATGGAAGAAGAGGATCGGGGAGCCAGGATTGGAGCCAGGAGCGCGGCGGCAGGAGCAGGTAATGTATATAGTGCTTCCCTGCGCACCTCTGCATCCCGAAATCCGTACCTTCGCCGCATAAGACGCACCTACTTTTCCCCCAACATTTTGGGGAAGAAAAAGTGCGTCTTATACGGCGAAAAATACGGTACTTTCTGTCACGTGGAGAAGAAGACTGCCTAGCATATGTATGGACTTTCTTGAAAGATCAAGAATCTGAAGTTGCACCCATGGATTGCCCAACTGTTACCGAACTGTACATGTACTTTGTGCACTTTTTTATGGCTTCATTCCAAGAAACATTTCTGAAGTTGGAGGGTAAATATGCTACTGCATGTGATTTGTTTGATATTATGGATCAGTTCAGGAAGTCCTAACAAATAAGGCAGATGATAAATTCTTTGGGATGAATGTGAAAATGGCTATCCGGAAAAATTACCTGTCTCAGCCAGAGGTTGATAAGTTCACACGTGAAGCGTTGACAGTGTAGAGACGGGCTATCGACTACTTGCAAAAGTGGTTTAAGTTCGACAAGTCACCATACTCCCACTTCTCTGCATTGTCAATACACAGCTCTTCAAAGCCACCGACACTGGACGACATCCTTGACATTTGGATGCAGACACCTCTCAAAAAAAAAGCTCCACCAGACAGTTTGCATGACGAAGTAATAGCGCTGGAAGAGATTTACGAATCCGTTCGTGCAGCTGCAGCAGGAAGCACAGCTGATGCGTGGTGTAAATTCTTTCAAAAGGAGAGTGCGCCAAATTTGCTGCAACTTCTTCAATACGTGTTGTCGATTCCGGTTTCCAATGCAGCCGTTGAGCGCATATTTAGTGTCATGGGCAATCTTTGGTCAGACGAGCGTAATAGATTGACGGTTGAAGCTGTTCGGAGTGAACTCACGATCTTTTTCAATTTGCCGTATTCTTGCCAAGAATTCAAAAACATTGTTTCCCGGAATAAACAATTAATCAAGGCAGCACAAAGTGATGCTAAATAGCACAAGTGATTGATAATTGGAATGAACTGTCTAGCTTCTTAGGCTGCATACACACAGCAGACCATAGTCTTTGGAAAAGGAAAGATCACAGACCAATTTAACCCCCTTCCATGTAGCATGAGAGCCATACCTACACAGTCTATTCTATGGAGCTGAACTCCCCATCACATAGAAATCTTTGCAAGACGCTGTTTACAGAGATGCTGTACAGACACGAAAGATCAGTATCTGCCAAAGATCAATTACTGCAATAGATCCGTTTCTGCAAAATGCATTCAAAGTCTATGATATCTGCAGACTTCCATACACACATAGTTTAACTCACAGTCATCTGCAGATCAGACAATCATCTGCAGATCTAAAGATCCAACCTGGTGGATCTGATCTGCAGAGGACTGTGAGTTAAACCATGTGTGTATGGAAGTCTGCAGATCTCATAGACTTTGAATGCATTTTGCAGAAACGGATCTCTTGCAGGAATTGATCTTTGCCAGATACTGATCTTTTATGTGTGTACAGCATCTCTGTGAACAGCATCTTGCAAAGATTTTTTCCTGATAGGGACTAGGGAGGCCAGCTCCATAGAATAGACTGTGTAGGTATGGCTCTCATCATACTACATGAAGGGGGGTAAAATTGGTCTGTGATCTTTCCTTTTCCAAAGACTATGGTCTGATGTGTGTATGCAGCCCTAGTTCTTATTAAGCAACTGTTAGTTTGATTGTAATTTTTAAATTTGTTTCCAAAAATACAAAGTTGCAGGCTATAACAGTGAGCTATCGTTATCACAAACTGACAAATGTAAAACTTCCCGCAACATACACTTCCGTTATGATACGTTATGTGTCATGTTTTGTGTTTTATACTTTACACTTGAATTCATACTATTGTACAACGCAATTTATACTGTTATACTGTTATATTTGTTATATTTGCTCAAAATGTGTACATACATGTATGCGCAGATTTATATTTTAACTTTATGCCTATGTATGTCCACTTTATTGTTCTCAATAAAAAAATTTGGTGGGAAAAAATAAATAAATTTTAAAACTTCCCGCAAGAAATCGACCACTTCACTGTGCAAAAACGCCATAAATGCATTGCATTATTTGCATAGTTTTCCAGTTTTGTAATAGTTTTCTGCTCTGTCTCTTATTATGTGCATTTACTGGTGAAAAGCGGTCTCTTATTATGTGCATTTACTGGTGAAAAGTGGTCTCTTATGTGCATGTACTGGTGAGGACAGTTAGTGACATGGCTATGTACTCTGTAATGTGCTGCAGAAGATGTCAGTGCGATATAAATACTGTAAAAAACATTTTTTAAAAAGCCCATTGCTTAGCCCCACTCTACATAAAAGTGCGCTTCTGACTCCGCCCCTAACTCCACCCCCTGTCCGGTTTTCTCCATCAGCCGACCTGGCAACCCTACTTTGAAACGTTATGATGATAAAGAAATAGCAGCAAGAGGTTTCAGAAAATACAGTGAGGCGATTGAATATCAAAACGACCAAGATTTTATGAAAACCTGGAAGGCACAGCAACTGGATAACGCCTTAAAATTGCAAAAGATTGTCCTGAATAGAAGTGAAATCGTATACAATAAATTATCCCTGGAATTAGAGGAGTGTAAGAAAGAATTGGGTCAACTAACTACACCAGACCAGTTTAGGGAGATTACCTCCAAGGTGGACACACGTATAGGAGTGTTACAGGATAATATAAAGGAAAGGAAATTGAGGAAATGTAGACGACTTCCGGAAGGGACGCACTTTTGACTGGGGGCAACCCCAGAATACCCCTCAGGGAGGACGAGGCAAAAGAAGGAGGAACCGGGGTTACTGGACTACCGATTCCGGCTCTGACTCCAGTCCAGAGGGAAGAGGAAATAAACCTAGTGGCACTTCTGATAAACCCGCTACACCGCAATCATGTGCAGGGGCACCTTTAGAGGCAGGACCCGTAGATGGGAGGAGAAACTCCAAAAAGTCGACAGGAGAAGAAGGTGAGGTGGCATCAAAAGACACCTGGAAGAAAATACTGGAGGAAGAAATAACGACCCCCCCCCCTCTGGATGATGACCTACAGGTGATAAACATATCTGGAATAGATCTACCTGTGGGATGTGAATCCTTTCTGAAGAAGGGACTGAACTTTGCTACCAGTTGTGACTTAAACAGATTTGATTTTGAAGTGGACCTATACAGAGGAGTTCGGAGATTAAATATCTCTACTTTCCAGTGTGGTAAGAAACCTCTGACTCCAGTTTCTGAAATCCCTGCACCTGCCTCTATTGTGTACTTGGGGTTTAGTGTAAGCCATAATCAAATAGACATTCAGGCATTGGAGGACCTGAGTTCTCTCTGGAGAGAGAGTAATCAGCAGGAGGAAGATACCTCTGAGGTAGTAGTAGTTGAGGATCAGAGAGCTCCTTTTATTCCATGTAAATCTACTAGGGACTTTCCCTCTACCCCTGGTTCTAAAATTGACAAGTTTGATACTAAGGTCCAAAATGAACTGAAAGCCCTTGTTTACCTGCAATCGAGACAGAATTTGTCAACAATTGAAGTAAATGCCCTACATTGGTTGAGAAAGAATTCACAACTTATTGTCAAGAAAGCGCATAAGGGGGGGAACTTAGTTGTATTGTCTAGAGAGGGGTATATGAGAGAGGCAAGCGCATAAGGGGGGGAACTTAGTTGTATTGTCTAGAGAGGGGTATATGAGAGAGGCTCTGAGGCAGTTGGAAGGCCCGGATGGTTTCTATGAGAGATTACCTAGGGACCCCACCTTTCATTATAAAAACCTTTTGCAGACCTTGCTACGTAGAGAGGTGGAGCTGGGGTGGATATCCCGGAAACTAGGGGAGGGTTTGTTGCCTGACTTCCCTAAGAAGCCAGTTTGGTACTGTCTCCCTAAAGTGCATAAATGCTTGGAGAATCCACCGGGCCGACCAATTGTGTCAGCAAAAGGGTCAGTTACAGAGCCTCTCTCTAAATATCTTGAATATGTGCTGCAACCTTTTTTAACTAAAATTCCTTCTTATCTAGCAGATACTCTGGCGGTACTAAGATGGTTGCCGACTGAGGAATGGAAGGACGACTACAGTCTTACGTCAATTGATGTGGAGAGCCTATACACGAGGATTCCCCAGGACATTGGTGTCAAGGTAATCGAGACCTTCCTCCTGGAACAGGGTAAGGATGGGGGCTGGGTTAAGTACATGGGAGAATGTCTCTACTATGTGCTGACCCATAATGCTTTCCTCTTTAATGATACCTGGTATAGACAGGCCTCTGGCGTGGCGATGGGGACATCTGTGGCTCCAACTTTTGCTAATATATTTCTGGCATATTTGGAGGAGAACTATGTGTATAGCTCCTCGAATCCCTACCGCCACGCCATTGTGTCCTGGTCCAGGTATATGGATGACGTCCTGTTGATTTGGAGTTCGTGGACTGGCTCTGCATCAATGACCTCAATATGAGGTTTACGGGTGTATGGGGGGGCAACAGATTGGAATTTTTAGATCTAGTGATCTTTCCTGTTTAGAAAAACAACGGCTACAAACTCACTGTTGCTTTACTCTAACTTTCATCCACTTCATGTGTTAGACTCTATCCCGTTTAGCCAATTTCTTCGTTTGAAACGAAATAATTCCAAACAGGAAGATTTTGAGGTACAAAGCGGGGAATTGGTGAAAAGGTTTTTAGCAAGAGGTTACCCCTTCCCCCTTTTAGCAGACGCATTTGAAAAGGCTAATTCCAAATCAAGGGAATCGCTCCTAAGAAAGAAAGGAAGGGGGGAAAAGGGACATGACAGTGGTAAACAGTGTGTCCCTTTTATTTTTAATTTTTCCCCCATGGTGGATAAAATCCGTACAAGCATCTGCAAAAATTGGCCAGACTTTTAGAGAACCAGGAACTGAGATCTAGTTTGGGCGAAAAACCTTTGATTTCTTTTCGTCGGGCCCGCACCATCGGGGATATGCTGGTACACAGCGAGTTTAGAACCAAACGTGAGCTGAATTGGCTTAAAAAGTTGCGTCCACCCGGTAATTACAAATGTTACAACTGCACACATTGCAGTCAGTTGCTTCCAGGTAAATTGGTGCAACTGGGGGGAATTACTTTGACGATTCGCGATTTTATCAACTGCAGATCTGAATTTGTGGTGTATGCTGTGGTTTGTCCATGTAATCACTATTACATTGGAAAAACGACAAGACAGCTCAATACTAGATTTCAGGAACATTATAAATCAGTGGAGACAAGAAAAGGAGCAGGTAGGCTTATTGCGCATGTCAGAGAGGTGCATAATGGGAATTCAAATGTCCTTAGATTCCTGGGGTTGAAACAGGTGGGGTGCCACATAGGGGAGGTAATAGAGATCAATGCCTAAGAAGAGAGAAGGCAAAATTGATTTCTGTTACTGAAGCTTGTGGAAGACTTGACTTAAACGAACGAAACGAGCTTTATTGCTTTCTTGATAAGCACTGATCCCCCTATAAAGAGTAATATGGGATGCCCTCTGATGTTTCCTCTTTTCCTTATGTCCTTTTGTATAAAAGAATTCACTGTATATATATATGGACAGAAAAATCATATATATATATATATATATATATATAAATTTTTAGGCTTACTGTATATTGGTATGTGTATATATATATATATATATATATATATATATATATATATATATATATATATATATTCGTCTAATCTATTGGGGACAGTTATTGCAATTATCTAGGGAGAAAATTAGCTCTGCACCATCTATAGTGGTTGTTTATGCCCTGTAATTATTTGTTTGTAATGGTAATTCTATACATCTCTTTCTCTGTATTTTTTTTCTATATAGGGGGCAGCGACTTCCGCAATTTGATGCGCCGCCATGGCAACATACCAGGCTGGAGCGCATTTGTCCTCCCAATTGATACCGTCCAGGGTTTTCAGTAGCGTGCGGAATGACGTCACGGGCCGGATAGGCGGTGACAGTGACTGGGGGCAACTCCCATTGGTTGAGTCCCGGAAACGGGGCGGAACCTAAAATCCGGCGCCTGAGTTGGACGGCTCGGAGCAGTGCAATTCGTTCGCACGCTCGGCAATGGGCGACACACGGTAGGCGGTGAGTCCCTGCCCCTCTTTCCCTCCCCTGTCTATCAATGAATGTATATTATTTAAATGATCATTGTAACGGTGATGGCTTGTTCCTGAAGAAGAAAGCGTTGGGCTTTCGAAACGGCTGTTAGGCCGCCATCTGTTGTTTGCTGTTATCTGTCTGGTGGGATGAAATAAAGCGGGGTGTGCATAGCAGCTCATCTGGTGCCTGGATTCTTTTCTTCTTTACCTTACCAGACAGGTACCAGGAAGATCTTTCCCCTGACTTTCCCATCCAGCTGCTGAGTTTTCAAAATGTGCATTGAAGGAGGAAATCTATAAATGCAGCACAATAAAGGATTTAAGCAAATTACTTATTGTCGACAACGCTGCTTTCTCTTCAACACTTCCAGATGTGTGTACAGTATTACTGTTGTTTCTTACAATACCAGTTACAGTGGCATCTGCAGAAAGATCTTTCTCTAAGTTAAAGCTCATTAAAACTTATTTGAGAAGTACCATATCCCAACAGAGACTTCCTGGACTTGCTTTATTAAGCATTGAAAATGAAAGAGCCAAAAAAATGGACATTGATAACTTGGTGGACAAGTTTGCAGAGTCCAAATCTAGACGACGAGTCTTTTGAAATAGTTTGCCTGTGTTTGAAAAGTAACACTAGATTATCTGTGCCTAACAAAGGGTAAAATAATTCATGGGACTGCCATGGTCGTTGCCATTGTGATCTTTAAACAGGGGTAGAGGTGCCCAATGCATAAAAGATAGACTAATAAGCTTTTACTCTTATAAACAGAGAGATAATCTTATCTCTCTTGAAGATTTTGGGCCAGTTTATCTTCAATCTTCAAGAGAGGTAAGTTTACCTCTCTGTTTATAAGATTAACAGCTTATTAGCCAATCTTTTATGCATTGGGCCTGTTTTAAGTGTCTTGTGTCATACCTCTTTAAAGAGTAACTGTCAGGCTGCAAAAGCTAATTTAAACCTCTATTCTCCTGTGTTAAACAGTTTAGAAGGAAGCCAAAAAGGCAATACTGAAGTTAAAAATCTCTCTTACTTTTGATGTGTGCTGAACAGCAAGGCTGTTAGACCCAAGCTCTTAAGAGGCTGAGAGGCCGCATACCATACTGCAAAGCATTCTGGGGATGCTTCTTCCCATCTTGGGTCCTCCCCTCTGCTGCTAGTGAGAAGTTACAGGTTTATGTTACAACAGCGTGTAACGCAGTCCAGCTCACAGCACTGAAAAATCTCCGGGCAGAGTATACTGCATGAGTCCGCTATTGTTCCTAGCCACATGGCTAATTACCGTATATTCCGGCGTATAAGACGACCCGGCGTATAAGACGACCCCCCAACTTTTCCAGTTAAAATAAAGAGTTTGCCATATACTCGCCGTATAAGACTACTCCTCTTCACAACCTGCCTCCTCTGTCCTCCTGGCCCACCCCTGTATACACCCTTTGTATATTACTGGGTGCTGCAGTCATCCAGGGGAGGGAAAAAAGTTCAGGCTGTGTGATTTTAGAACTGGGTGTCAGGTGTGGGGTGTCAGTATTTGTGCCAGGCAGAGCTTACCGTGGGCAGCAGCCTTGGCGGAAAGGTCCGCTCGTGTCCTGGGTCCTTCTATGTCCTCCACTGTCCCCCTGCATCATTCATGTCCGTGTCCCGTGTTTGAAGATTCAAAGCTGCAATACAGTAACTAGCATCTTGCGAGCAGCCGCTCGCATGGGTAACGGCAGCTTCCTGGTTCCGGGTCACCTGACTGGTGACGTGCGCTCCACAGTTCAGTGTCTTCCGCTTCCTACGCACATGTCACCAGTCAGGTGACCCGGAACCAGGAAGCTGCTGTTACACACGCGAGCAGCTGCTCGCAAGATGCTAGTTACTGTATTGCAGCTTTGAATCTTCAAACACGGGACACGGACACGAATGATGCAGGGGTACAGCGGAGGACATAGAAGGACCCAGGACACGAGCGGACCTTTCCGCCAAGGCTGCTGCACACGGTAAGCTCTGCCTGGCACAAATACTGAAACCCGCACCTGACACCCGGCGTATAAGACGACCCCCCACTTTGCAGAATATTTTCAGGGTTCAAAAAGTCGTCTTATACGCCGGAATATACGATAATATTCACTGCACAGTAGTGTTGTCTTTTTTCTGAGTCGAATCACCAGGAAGCAGGGAGGACATGACGACACATTTGGCTTCATAGGAGACAGACAAACATGGAACCTGCCATGAGCTGTCAGGAGCATCATTCTCTGCAAATACTATATAAAAATTCTGTGAAATCCAAACGTGGACAGTAAAATGCATATGTAATGTAAGTACAGCCAATCTTTAGCTACTGATATATGTGTTTTTTTTTCTCTGAGACCTTATACCTGACAGCTCCTCTTTAAAGGTAATAGTTTTTTAGTTGCCCTAAAGAACTTGCATAGTGCAACCACCCAGTTCCTGTAACAGACCTGGAAAACCGAGCGGGGACAGTTAATTTCCCACGTGCTCTAACAGTGGTTGCAAGGATTTGCAATCTACGTTTGTGAGCATATAGAATCTTTGGCAATTTGCTTTTCTGAATCTTACACGATTCTGCACAAGCCAGCTATCTCAGCCCTAGTCCACTAAAACCCAGCTGTCCTAGGCTTAGTCTAACCATCTCTGCCTCTGCCTAGTTCAGTCCAGCAATGTTTGCCTCAGTAAAGTCCAGCCTAGCCATCCCTGCCTCAGCCTGCCAGCCTAGCCATCTCTGCATTAGTACAGTTCAGCCGAGCCATCCCTACCTCAGTACAGGCCAGCCTAGCCATCCCTGCATTAGTACAGTCCAGCTCAGCCCAGGCAACCGGCGCCTTAGTAAAGTCCAGCCTAGCCATCTATGCCTCAGTACAGTCTAGTCCAGTCTTCCTTATTGACAAGATGATATAGAACACAGGATAGGTTGGCTTCAATGTTTCAGGGGGTGAGTGATAGATGTTGGAGGGGGTGTGGAGCAAAGGGGTCTTTAATGCATTTAGTGTGGGAGTGTCCAGTAATATCGGGGTTTTGGAAGGGTGTGTTGGACTGTATTAAGGAATTATGGGAAACTTGTGGAGATTGGGACCCAGTAAGGGTATTGCTGCATGGAACATCTATGTCAATTGGTAAATATAAGAGATCTTGTGTTTCTCAGCTCCTGATTGCGGCTAAAAGTTTAATCCTGGTTAAGTGGAGATGCCAGGGTTCTCCAACCCTGAAAGAATGGGTTGAGAGGGTTAATAAGGTGAAAAGCATGGAGAATCAGATTGCTTTGCAGCAGGATAGATTAGAAGCATTTAATGTTAAATTGGGGAAATAGAGAGAATTTCAAGATACTAAGGAGTATAAATATATGGTGGAGATGTAGGGGAGGGAGACTCCTGTAATTATAATTATAACAATTTGTGTAATTTTTTTAGTACTTTGGATGGTAATTGGTGGGGGGGATCTTTGAAGTAGAAATCCTAAAGATATTGAATTATTTGCAAAGAGTTTTGATTGGAAGATTGAGGAGAATAGTGGAGGTTTTTTCTTTTTTTTCTTTAATATGTATTCTATAAATTTGAAAATAGAAGAAGAGACTATGATGATATGTTGTATTGGAATTGATATGAACGATGGACATATTCTTACTTCTTCAATAAATTATATGAAAAAAAAAAAAACATTCAACAAAAATTATTTGGCAAAGGGTGAAAAGGAAGAGGAGGTAGACAGGTGTCCGGTTACTCGATCGTTTAACTATTGGCTGCAAGCCTTCCTGATGTATGCCAGTGTGATTGTGGAAAAGAAATCTGAGTTAAGCCCTGGTTTATTCCAACATTTAGACACTAATTTTGAAGCTGAAGGCCAGTTTGGAGGCTTAGCATGGTATAATTACGACAAAGCTTTTAGACAAAAACTGTCGATCTTGGAGGTCTATGGATTAGGCTTATGATCTCTCAGAGTCCAGCAGGCAAAATCAACAGTAGTGGGAACGCTAAGTACTAGTAATGTGCTATTCAAAAAGGGCATCTGCTTCGCTTGGAATGATTCACAGTGTAAATTACTTACCAACTGTCGTTATAAGCAGGAATGTGCATACTGTGGAGGGTTGCATCCAGAAACAAGGTGTGTCAAGAAGGTGACATCTGCAGTGCCGGGTTCCATGAAGGAGTCCTTTCTTTGCAGCACGGACACCAGTGAAGTGGATAAACATGCAAGGCAAGGCGATTTGGGACTTTCTAGTTAGTAGTTTTACTTTCAGTTTTTACATTCCCCCATTTACGGGTGAGGGCTGTATTTGGGTGGAAAACTTAAAATCAGCTATACATTTACCGGAGGTGGTATATTGTAACACCTTAAAAGTAAATTAAAGCAGGAAGGGTAGCAGGTCCTTTCCTGGAGATAACTTTTCCAAACTTTATGTTATCACCCTTGGATTGTCGCAAAAAAAGAAAGTTAACGAATATAGTTTAAAACACAATCTATCCTTTCCCAAGAGTGATTCCCTGAACTATGCTATCAACAAAAGTATATCTTCTGTGCATTTCCTAACATTTGATCAGGCTGTCGGCGATAAGTTCATTTGGTCAAGATCAAGGTTGTTAATTAGCATAGTTATATTCTTTATAGGCAGTGCCAGCATGCCTAGGCCAAGACATATCGGTTTTTCTCGGGGTGAGGCACGCGTCACTTTCATTTTTAGTGCATGAAGGTAGGAAGGATTCAAAGACCCTATAGAATTTTCTAGTTCCAAAGGTTTGAAATAGCTAACAAAGAAAGGTGGATCGCTGCAACCACCAGCGTGACCAACGGGAGCCTGGGATCCAGGTGCATCAATGTAGGCAGCAAAAAAGGAAGGATATCCCGCTACACCGTGGTGAGGGTTAAAAGGATTTATCCAGCTTTATTGAACACATCAGCGAATACACATAGCTGAGCTATGATTAAGGGGCTATACAGAGCTCTGATACACGTGAGCTGTATTCTGTGTATTCGCTGATGTGTTCAATAAAGCTGGAGAAATCCTTTTAACCCTCACCACGGTGTAGCGGGATATCCTTCCTTTTTTGCTGTTTTAAATAGCTGTTTGAACATTCTTGGTTTGGAGGATTTAAAATTTCAACCCATTCTTTTCGAATAGGGGCAGTAACGGAGGCGACGCACATGGGATTGCACGAGTCAGAGTCACCGATTGAAATGATTGTGAGATAATGTATTATATAAAAATGTGTGTGCGCCTTAACTTGGTTTTGTATTAATATGTGGTTTATCCACAGGTTTTAGGAAGATGGTTTGGATTCTGGACCACTCCTTTATTTTCTTGGCTATGAAGAGGGCACAGGAGTGGCCATACAAGGTGCACTTAGATCTTTCAGTTGAGGAACACAAAATATAGTGGAAGGAATCCAGGGGAATGAGATGGGATAACTTATTACCTAAAATGTCATGGTTGTTACAGTCATTGCTGGTCCCAGATGTGATAATTATACACCTGGGTGCCAATGACCTGGGTAAATTTAAAACTCTACCACAACTGTTGGGTCAAATGCAGCAAGATCTGATGCAGCTGCAAGAGGCTTTACCTTTGACAAAATTTTGTATTCTCAGAAATGATTCTGAGATTGCTCTTTTATGTTAAGCATCATTGGCTTTTTTGGAAAAAAAAATAGGCGCAGAGTGAATTGGTCAATGTCCAAGTTTATGGTACAAGTTAATGGTCTTTCATTTCAGCATACCGAATTAGAGGGAACAATCTTAGGCCTTTACCGTTCTGATCTTGTTCACCTTACTCTGATTGGACTGGACATTCTGAACATGGATTTCCAAACAATGATTGAGTTGGCCATAGGTGGGGATAACAGGCATTAGCATGGCCGGTGGCGGATAAAGTTGCCCGTTATTGTGGGCGGGCTATTGGACTTTAAAATGGACTTGACAGTTTGAGTCTATGGACTGTCTGGCTTATTTATGATTATATTTGTATTATTTTATTTCTGATGATGTTCTTTTATAAATTAAAAGAAAATAAATTAATTAATACATTATTCATATTTATTTAAAACCCAAATAAATAAATTGCCTACGGCCTATTTATGCCAGTTTGGTTGTCGTGTCAATTATTTATAGTATAAGTTATAGAGTTTTGGGGGTATTATCCCATGCAATCCCATGTAAATCTGGCGATGTGGAAATATTATTTCAGCACAAATAATATATTTAATTGTGACAGATAGGCTGTTCAACCATTTCTAAACAGGCCTCTTATTCAACAGATCAAAACTTCATAAAACAACCTGCCTACATTTTGACGACATATAGATTCCTGAACTTATATGTTTCCTGGCCTCTGCCGCAGAAGTGGGAAAACTCATCTGTGTGCCATTTGCACTACTACAGGCCGAGCCCAAGCCAGCTATGTCGCATGCAAGTGAAGAATTTAAACCACTTCACACAAGGTAGAGGGAGAGGGACTGGCTCACATTTCATATGGGATGGACAGGGCTAAATAAAGCAGATGGCAGAGAAGACATGTAAATCTCACTGAGAGGATGTTGCTAAGTGAGAAAGAGCTGCAGGCTTGTATGCTGGACATTGCCTCTTCATCTCTGTAAAGCAGCGTATATATAGGTATATTTTTATACATGTAAAACACGCCCTAGATGCCCTCCTCTTTGTCCTCTCCTGGTTGCTGGAATCCACTGGATAGACAGATTACACATCTAACTCTAAATACCTGAACAAAGTGACTGCAAAGGGAGAAATTGCCATTTAAGAGGAATACAACAAGCAGGTCTATACAGGCTTCTCATCTCCAATATAACGTAGTAGCATAGTTTGGAAAAAGACACCCATCCATCAAGTTCAACCAGAAAGAAAATAACACTGTCCTGAACCCACACATAATATAATTTTTTGCTCTAAATAATTCAACGGCATGCTCAGGGATGTAGCTTTAGAACCATGGGGCCTAGTGCAAATGTTACACTTCCCTCCTACCCCGCAGCACTGTATGTCTAATAATACAGACGCCCAAAACTTACTTTTCAAGGCTAACCAGGTGTGATAAACCATTTACACGCTGTCAATCCCTGTCTCCCACAGGGATCTGGACTTGATCCCTCAGCCGGCTTCTGTATAGACATGCCACTAGCCTAGTGGCTAGCAACACATGTGTTACTATGAAGTGGGGAGGAGGAACAATATGTGGTGGTAAAGAAAAAAGTGCACAGTGTTGCTCGACGTCGGACATCTTTAGGCAACATGGGGGGGGGCTCTGTACACATGCCGTGGTGGTCTTTATTGACCTCCTTGGCCAACTTTAATCTGGCATGTGTACTTAGCTTTAGAGGTTACGCAGAGGAGAACAAATGGTACAATAAAGAGCAATGCAGCCTCTCACTGTAGTCAGACTCCAAGCAAAAACAAACACAAACAGTCAGTGCTGCTCGGATACCCCTTTTCAAAATCCGGATCCGATTCGGATCCGGATACCCCGCTATCCGATCCGGATCGGATATCCGAATTCAAAATTTTCCGATCCGAATCCGATTCGGATATCCGACCCTAGTATCCGATCGGATTCGGATATCCGTGTTTAATCCCGGAAGTGGCCTTTAAATTGCTTTAAAAAGGTTTTTTAGGGTATATGAGGCATGTAGCATCATAATTGTGAAAAGGGAAACACTGATGATGTGGGGAGTGGACTTAAAATCCCCCCCCCCAAAAAAAAAATGGCTGTCAATCAACATCAGAGTGGTATCAGGAAGCAGTCGTACTGACGCAGTTGGGGCCTCCCCACAACTCGGACAGCAGACACCTCCAAAAAAAATTACACAGCTATTGTGTTTACATAGTTGACCACGGCACTGTTGTAGGTACCACGGCACAGTAAAAAATTAGGAGAGGTTCCAGGAAGCGGTCGTACTGACGCAGTTGGGGCCTCCCCACAACTCGGACAGCAGACACCTCCAAAAAAAATTACACAGCTATTGTGTTTACATAGTTGACCATGGCACTGTTGTAGGTACCACGGCACAGTAAAAAATTAGGAGAGGTTCCAGGAAGCGGTCGTACTGACGCAGTTGGGGCCTCCCCACAACTCGGACAGCAGACACCTCCAAAAAAAATTACACAGCTATTGTGTTTACATAGTTGACCATGGCACTGTTGTAGGTACCACGGCACAGTAAAAAATTAGGAGAGGTTCCAGGAAGCAGTCGTACTGACGCAGTTGGGGCCTCCCCACAACTCGGACAGCAGACACCTCCAAAAAAAATTACACAGCTATTGTGTTTACATAGTTGACCACGGCACTGTTGTAGGTACCACGGCACAGTAAAAAATTAGGAGAGGTTCCAGGAAGCGGTCGTACTGACGCAGTTGGGGCCTCCCCACAACTCGGACAGCAGACACCTCCAAAAAAAATTACACAGCTATTGTGTTTACATAGTTGACCATGGCACTGTTGTAGGTACCACGGCACAGTAAAAAATTAGGAGAGGTTCCAGGAAGCGGTCGTACTGACGCAGTTGGGGCCTCCCCACAACTCGGACAGCAGACACCTCCAAAAAAAATTACACAGCTATTGTGTTTACATAGTTGACCATGGCACTGTTGTAGGTACCACGGCACAGTAAAAAATTAGGAGAGGTTCCAGGAAGCGGTCGTACTGACGCAGTTGGGGCCTCCCCACAACTCGGACAGCAGACACCTCCAAAAAAAATTACACAGCTATTGTGTTTACATAGTTGACCATGGCACTGTTGTAGGTACCACGGCACAGTAAAAAATTAGGAGAGGTTCCAGGAAGCGGTCGGTCGTACTGCCGCAGTTGGGGCCCCACAACTCGCACAGCACAGACACCTCCAAAAAAATTACACAGCTGACCATGGCAGGTACCACGGCACAGTTCAAAAAATAAGAACCTGGCTTCATGAAGATGGAGTCAGGAGGTTGTGGTGGTAAAGGGTGGTTAAGCAGGCCAGGCATAGTGATTACCACTCAGCCACTTCATTTCCCCCTCTTGCCAACAACAGGGGCCAGGAACTCACCAACTGCCCAAGCCTCGTTCATCTTTAAAAAAGTCAGTCTGTCCACAGACTGGCCTGACAGACAAGAGCGCTTCTCAGTGACCACGCCACCGGCCGCACTGAAGCACCTTTCCGACATAACGCTGGAAGGCGGGCAGGACAGCACTTCCAGGGCGTATTGCGCCAGCTCGCCCCAGATATCCAGGTGCTTCACCCAGTACTCCAAGGGGTCCACAGGGGTGTCGGTGTCAAGCCCGCTATAGGACCCCATATAATCGGCCACCATCCGGGTCAGGTGCTGGTTCTGGCTTTGAGAGCCGGATGCTGCTGCAGGCACCTCCTCTGTAGGCAGCGGTACTGGTGTGGCATAGAGCGCCTTTGTCAGAGACAGCAGGTTTGTTGGGCGCCTGCTGATGCTGGATGCAGGCACCTGCTGCTGTGCTGGCTGGACTGAGACAGCAGGGGGGGTGGGAGTCCGGGGGAAGGCTTCCTCCAAGCGCCGAACCAGAATCCGCTGCAAGTCCCTGATTCGGCGCACAGGGTCTCCTCCTACAGGCAGGAACTGAGCCAGCTTCCCCTTCAGCCGTGGGTCCAGCATCAGGGTGATCAAGATGTCCTCCCGAGCACTCATCTCCTTCACCCTTGGGTCTTTGCGCAGGCACTGCAGCATGTGCGCTGCCATAGGGAAGAGGGCTGCCATCTCTGCTGACCTATGATATTCTGCACCGCTGACAGTGCTGTCGTCCTCCTCTGATTCCGGAGCCTCATCTTGCTCTCTCCACCCCCGCACTACTGCAGCTGCACTCCGCTGTGCCCCCTCCTCTTCAAGGTCAGGGACCTCCAACTCCTCCAAGTCCTCCTCCAACTCCTCCGAATCCTCCTCCTGCTGCACAGAGGTGGACTGTGAAGTGTGCTGCTGCTGCTCCTGCTGGATCAAGGCTTCCTCTCCCACTTCCAGCAGAGCATCGAGGGCCTTGTCCAGCATGCACACAATGGTCACCCACTCACACAGCGACGCATGGTCCCGGCTGACCATGTTGGTGGCCTCCAGGAAGGGTGCCAGCACAAAGCACACCAGCTGCATTTTTCCCCACTCAGCAGGGCGGATGATGTCTGGGAGGTGGGTGGTGCCGGTCCCCAACAAGTTGGCATCCATGGTGGCTCTGGCCAGGTACAGGTTGACAGCCCGCCTCTGTTCAACCAGACGTTCCAACATCGCCAGGGTGGAATTCCAGCGTGTTGGAACGTCTATAATGAGGCGGTGCTGTGGGAGGTTCAGCTCCAGCTGCACGGCTGTAAGGGTCGCTGTGGCACCACCCGAGCGGCGAAAATGACCCACCGTTTTCCTTGCCGCTCCCAAAAGAGTGTTCATCCCCTGGTAGGTGTGCAGGAATTTCTGCACCACTAGGTTCAGGACGTGGGCCAGACAGGGGATGTGGGTGAGGTTTCCCCGCTGGATGGCGGCAACCAAGTTTGCCCCATTGTCGGCCACCACCTCTCCGACTCTGAGGCCTCTGGGGGTCAGCCAACTGCTCTCTTGCTCTCGGAGCTTGGCCAAGACGTGGTCTGCCGTCAGCTTGTTCTTGCCCACCGTGACCATCTGCAGCAGCGCTTGGCAGTGGTGGGCCTTCACGCTGCTGCTGAGGCGGGGTTGTTTGGCGGCGGATGGAACCGGATCAGAGCTGGAAGCTGCTGCACTTCCCCTGACCCTGCTGCGGGGTGGCACCACCCACCGGGGTGATGATGCTGCTGTCTCCTCTTCACCCCCTTCCACCAAACTGACCCAGTGCGCGGTGAAGGACAAATAGCGGCCTGTCCCGAAGCGGCTGCTCCATGAGTCCATTGTCACATGGACGCGCGCACCAAGCGCATGATCCAGCCCACGCTCCACGTTGGCCTTTACAAAGCGGTGCAGTGCTGGGATGGCCTTGCGTGCAAAGTAGTGCCGGCTGGGGATTGGCCAATCCGGCGCTGCGCACTGCAGGAGCGCACGCATCCGGCTCCCCTCCTGCACAAACGAGTACGGGAGGAGCTGGGAGGACATGGCCTGTGTCAGCAAGCCGTTCAGCTGGCGTATGCGACGGCTGCCGGGAGGCTGAGCCCTGACCACAAAAGAGTCACTCAGCAGGGTCTGGTGGTGGGGGCGTTTTAGGCTTGCACGGGAAGCTGAGGAGGGAACAGAGGAGACCACTGAGGAGGACTGGCTGCCTGAAGAGGCCTCAGTGTCAGCAGGAGTGGCAAAGGTTGTTATAGTGCTCTGACCTCTGCAAGGGCCAGCGCCAGCTTCCTTCAGCCTCTTGAATTCCTGATGCTCAGGTTTGTGCTTATTGCCCAGATGATTTATGAAGCTGGAGGTGCCATAAGTGGAGGGGTGAGACCCTCTGCTCAGCTTCACATGGCATAATTTGCACGTAACATACTTGCTATCCAGTGAGGGCAGATGGAAAAACTGCCATATTGGGGATTGGTGTTTTCCCTTACGTGGCTCAGAACGGGATGCTGCTGTGGATTTTCTGCCGGTGGTGGTTAGGGCCTGGGGTTGAGTGGTGCGGCTGGTGGTAGTCGTGCCACTGACAGATGGAGCAGCAGCCTGCGGGTCACGTATTCCATGCCCACTGCTGCTCCTGCCAATCCCTGAAATGCTCAACCTGCGTGCCAGACCCACTGACTCCTCCTCCTCAGAGTCAGAGCTGACATGCCCCTCCGGTCGCTGGTAGTCCGGGTCCTTCACCTCATCATCAAACTCCCCTTCATCAAACTGCTGGGATGATGAGCCCGCATCAAATTCCTCTTCTGCTGACACATCATGGACGGGCTCCCCCCCAACAATTACTGTCAGCATCTCAGACTCTTCTGAAAAGCCAATTTTGCAGAGAATATTTTCTCTAGGGCTAGGGCTGGTGGTGGTGGTGGCCTCACTGTCACTGGCTTGCTCCTCGTCATGCGCCATCTGCTGCATCACAGACGCGGCGTCCTTCTCCTCCAATCTGCGCCGCTGACCCTGCTTGAAAATGGACGCAACACGGTGCTGCGTCTCTGCAGCGTGACTGCCAGTGGGTAGCGGCGGAATGCCTGATGCGGCAGAACTGCTGCCAGAGGCCGTAATGTTGCTCACTCTCCTTCCGGCCTTTCCCCTCCCCCGTCTCACACTGCCAGTGCCAGACATAGTACTGTACAAGACTCACTGTCACTGATGAGTCGACGTCACAGATGATGTGTGTGGGGTACTTGGTGCACTTTTATTATTGGCGGCGGGCTTGGAAATGATCAGCAGATTGACAGACAGGAGTACAACAACTAAACACACTGACACTGCTCACTCAGTCAGCAGCAGCACAGCAGCAATAATCTGTAGTACTAGCACTGTCTGCAACTACACAATACAAAACCACAGTAGCAGTAGTAATAGCAGCCCAGCCAGCAGCAAGGAGCCTGGAGTGTGTGCACACAGACACAGCACACACAAAGACACAGGACCTAGTAGCAGGCACAGGCAGCGCAGCTGCTGCAGCTGAAAGACTGACTGACAAGACTGACTGACACTAACAAATTACACAGACTAGCTAAGCTAACTACAACACAGTACAACAGTAAAACCAGAAGGTGTTTTAGTGTTAAAACGCTGGGTTATCACTTGGATAATGTACTTGCTTCAGCCAAACACACTGGACAACCTATCACAGTGGCAGTCACAAAGCAAGGACGAGATTCTTAACATGGCCCCCTCCTTATATACAGGAGGGACTGGCCAAGGTTCTCCTCTGTGATTGGGTGCTTGGGCTTAGGCTGGGAGCGCTCTGATTGGCTGAATGACGTCATGGACATAATGTCCATGGTTACAGCACCCGGATTCGGATATCCGACCGGTATCCGCGGGTATCCGGGTTATGAGACCAACTATCCGCATAGAGCTATCCGGATTCCCATCCAGCTATCCGGAATCCGGATCCGATCGGATAGGCCTAAAAAGTTCGGATATCCGAGTCTATTCGGATATCCGGTATCCTGTTGAGCAGCACTGCAAACAGTTGTGTTGGCAAACAAAGGCTAATGTCTGTATCTAGTTATTTATTCATGGATTGAAAGATGGGTCGGCACCACTGTAAAGTAAATGCAAAGCTCTTTTATTGCATGAGATAAAAAAGCTGCAGTGACAGACTGCTGTTTTGGGCTGCCAACCGGGAGCATAACTACAGGGGAGTAGACCCTGTGACCGCAGGGGGCCCAGAGCCCTAAGGGGGCCCCAACTACTACTTCAATCTCTCTAATAAAGGGGCCCTTATTTCAGATGAGTTTGTTATGGGTATAAAGATTATGACGTCCACATTTGTTTTATGAACCTTGCAGGATGGCCCCCAGGCTGTCAGGCTCACTAGGGGTAGACAAGGGAAAGGGTGTGAACAACTTATCAAAGTTTTTCTGGGAGGGCCATGATTTTTAGGTACACCAATGCTGATAAATACAATGTGCATAAAACACCCTTTGAAATACCTCCATCCATGTCCTTAGACAATGATACTTCCATCCATGTCCTTAGCCAATGGGCACACCTACTGGGCTGAACTAATGGCAGACCTGATGGGGAACCTCAATGCTAAAATGCAATATACACTCACCTAAAGGATTATTAGGAAAACTTGTTCAATTTCTCATTAATGCAATTATCTAATCAACCAATCACATGGCAGTTGCTTCAATGCATTTAGGGGTCTGGTCCTGATCAAGACAATCTCCTGAACTCCAAACTGAATGTCAGAATGGGAAAGAAAGGTGATTTAAAGGGAACCTAAACTGAGAGGGATATGGATGTTTCCTTTTAAACAATACCAGTTGCCTGACTCTCCTGCTGATGAATTTGCTGCAGTAGTATTTGGATCTCACACCTGAAACAAGCATGCAGCTAATCCAGTGTGACTTCAGTCAGAGCACCTGATCTGCATGCTTGTTCAGGGGCTGTGGCTAAAAGTATTAGAGACAAAGGATCAGCAGGAGAGTCAGGCAACTGGTATTATTTTAAAAGGAAAAATCCATATCCTTCTCAGTTTAGGTTCCCTTTAAGCAATTTTGAGCGTGGAATGGTTGTTGGTGCCAGAAGGGCCAGTCTGAGTATTTCACAATCTGCTCAGTTACTGGGATTTTCACACACAACCATTTTTAAAGTTTACAAAGGATGGTGTGAAAAGGGAAAAACATCCAGTATGCGGCAGCCCTGTGGGCGAAAATTCCTTGTTGATGCTAGAAGTCAGAGGAGAATGGGCTGACTGATTCAAGCTGATAGAAGAGCAATGCTGACTGAAATAACCGCTCGATACGACCGAGGTATGCAGCAAAGCATTTGTGAAGCCACAACAAGCACATCCATGAGACAGTTGGGCTACACCAGTATCATCTCCACTACAAATGTGAAAAAAGGCTACAATTTGCAGGAGCTCACCAAAATTGGACAGTTGAAGACTGGAAAAAATGTTGCCTGGTCTGATGAGTCTCGATAGAGTCAGAATTTGGCATAAACAGAATAAGAACATGGATCCATCATGCCTTTTTACCACTGTGCAGGCTGGTGGTGGTGGTGTAATGGTGTGGGGGATGTTTTTTTGGCACACTTTAGGCCCCTTAGTGCCAATTGGGCATTGTTTAAATGCCACGGGCTACCGGAGCATTGTTTCTGACCATTACCATCTCTTCATGACCACCATGTACCCATCTTCTGATGGCTACTTCCAGCAGGATAATGCAGCTTCGTGCCCTGAATGTGCATCCCACAAATCTCTATCAACTGCAAGATGCTATCCTATCAATATGGGAATCAATGCCATGTAGAATTAAGGCAGTTTTGAAGGCGAAAGTGGGTCAAACACTGTATTAGTATGGTGTTTCTAATAATCCTTTAGGTGAGTGTTTATCTCAAACAAAGAAACAGACTCCCCATATAAGGTATAAACCGATAAATATCTGCAAAAATCACAAAAATGGCCCAAATTATGGTACAAACATGGTCTTTATTGAGGAAATTATTTAAAAACATCTAAAAACAAGGCATGGCCACCATACCTCCTCAAAAGCGGTATATACACATGGTGATGTAGATGCCACACTGTCCATGTAAATATCACATAACGGTCCTGAACACAGTATCAGGAATCAAGTAACCATTAATAAACAGAGTTTGTGGCATCATTTATATATTTATTTACTATTTATTTTTTATTTTTTTTTTAACTATTTATTTATTTACCCATTTATCTATTATAAATAATAATAGTAATAATTGAAAAACTGATCCCTGTGTTTGATAAACTCCTCGGGTGCAAAATGGGAAGCACAAACACAAATTGGCATAATACACAATGGGTTTCCCTCACAGAGGCTTTCCAAGGACTATTTAGAACGTTAAAAAATGTTACCAGGACATAAAAAGAGATCCATCAGTATATTTAGTATCCTTTCTCTCAAAGCTCTTTCCCACGGTTTGTTCGTGTCACCATGGTCACTAATTAAAGTCATAGAAACATATAGTCCTTATAGTACAACGTTCTCCATATCTGTAAAGTGAGCGGGCACACCCCCTGCAGCTGCGTCATCACATGCTGCTGAACAAGGGAAACAGTCATTGGCACACCCCCTGTAGCTGCATCATTACACGCTGGTAACCGAGGGAAACTGTCATGGTGACGCTGCCCCACTTCCCTGTCGGCACTCCCATGACTAAGTGGAAGGGCAAAGTGGCAACACCACGCCACTCGTGCATTCACAAACCAATCAGAAGTACCGCACGGCAAGCATCCTCAAAGGGAGGCAGAGATTTGCCACATACTATCACATGGGCATACAGATGCCCGATAACACAGGATCCACCCCAGGGAGATGATTGGTCTAGTAGAAAATAAATTAAAAACTAAAATGACTTCCCACTGAGGCTGAGCATAATATGGCACAATGTTCTACTTAATTAAAGACCCACATAGTATAAATGTTTGTGTCCGTGCTGGTGGGGTCACCTGATGAAGGTAAGGATTCACCGAAACGCACTGTGACGCCAGCAGCACACGGAGAGCCGAGGAAGCCACCTCAGTCCACCTTCATCGGGACACAGACCACTGCAGGCCAGAGTGGTTTGACAGGCGGCACACCCATGAAGTCACAAAAAGAGGGCCTTTACCCAATATTACAGTCTCCTTAAAATTTCATCTTTAGTAAGTGCAATTTTAATCTGTACGTTTGCTGAATAAAATCTGTTTTACAGTATGGAGTGCTCCCCTTCTTCCATTTGTCTTACCTAAAAAGAGATGCTAGGAAGAAAGTGTGTGTGTGTGTGTGTGTGTGTGTGTGTGTGTGTGTGTGCGTGCGTGCGTGCGTGCGTGCGTGCGTGCGCGTGTGTGTACATATGAACACTGTCAGATCAGATACAATACATAGCTCAGTCACCTTTGCAACAGTTGTTCAGCACCTATCCAACACCTATCCATCATACTCTTAATCTTGAAAGTAGATAAATAACAGTTATTTGGTTCAGTAGTGTACTCTTATCAGCTCTTATGTCAAGGTTATATAGCAAAGTCTTTTTCATTTCCATTTAGGACATGAATCTTACAGTCTCGATTTTATAGCTCAAAAAACGGGGAAAAAAAGCTGCACAGCCTCTAGAGACATGGATGTTATTTATGGAGCCACAAGACTGTGAAAACCTGTGTGAACAAGCTGTGGATTTAGAGGAAGATGGTAATTATAATGAAAATGACTACACTACACTAGAAACAGTGGACCTTGAGACACAGGGAAGAAATGAAGCTGAAGTCGATGGACAAGGTGATGTGCAAAGTTCAACCCAAAAAGAACATGGCATTCTTAACAAGAAGGTTCAGGCACAGTACAAAGCCCTCAGGCCTACTGGAAGACTCTCCAGGAATAGACATACTATTTGTAGTACAAGACAAATGGACATGGAGCAATTCTTATTTGATAAAAAGCAGACAACTCAATTTCATAAAGCACTCACTGAACACAGACAAGATCTTATCGTCAGACTGGATTCAATTCACACTGAAACAGTACAACATTGAATTTAAATAGTACAACCTGAGCTATAATAAATTTAACTTGTCAGCTCAAGTGGCCGGGGAACAAAAGTTAGTGTACATGTCTACCCAAAACTACTTACTTAGAAGTGAAAACAAAATATTGTTAAATATTCTGAATTCAGCATCTATTGAGGTTAGTTTACAAACACAGGCAGACAACATTGGAGACATTTTATAAGTTAAAATACTTTAGTTGAAACATTTGTTTTCCGAACAAATGCAAAAAAAGTGGCATGAAGATTCTGAATTTGCTCCCCCCAAAAATCCATCTCGATTACACGTGCCCAAACTGGCTGGCTTTTCAGGGAAGATAAAACAATACTTGTGGGCAACTTTCTGGCAGACTTTTATTTAGTAAACGGGCTGATCTTGGAGTCGCAAGTTACTTATTGTTTACAGAAAGTTTTTCCAATTTGCTTTTCAAGGTAAAATGTGATTCCAACATGAATCCTGAAACCAAAGTTGAAAGCACTGATATGCTTATTCATATATGTAAGCAACTTGTTTGCGTCTGTTATGATTTTTTTAAGTGTTTTTCGCAAAGGACTATGCTTCGCCTTCATATGAATCACACTGTAGGTTCTTGTCCCAGGGTCAATATAAACATGAATGCTTTACTCTTACTGCAAAGCGCTCAGGCATCAGTGATGTTAGTAAGAATACTTCCCTGGTTAGACAGGTATCCAGAACAGCAGAGGGCTTCCCTACTAATTAAAGATTTTTGATGTTGTTTTTGAAGTGCTGCCTTTTGTACTTATAGGTTATATGTGTTTGGTGCACAATTTGACTTCAGTAAAGAGACATCCAGAGGTGGTTTGGGATAAGACTAGGAAGGAAATGGTTGATTTCATACTTTCCCCATTGGGCACAGTGCCTAAAAAAGAAACAGGTTTATTTAGTTTGATAAATTACCTGTCTTTAACGCATGGCTCTTCTCTAAATAACCAAGTGGATAAGAGGATAGCATCTCTGTCTTCTGAGGATACAGGCATGGGATTATCGCAAGGTAACTATCCCTGGTTAATTTAGAACAATAAAGGACTTTTTTAGTTGCCGTGTTTTTATTTCTTTTTTTTTTTACTCTTTGCGGAAATGGGTAAGGGGTTCTTCACTACCCCTATACCGATTTCACCTGAGGAGGGGGCGGGCCTCCAGGGATCCACTTGTTAAAGGGGACCCCTGGATGCCGCCATGAACCCCCAAGGACATCGGCGGCCCCCACCTCTTCCCAAGGAACCGGAGGTTGGGAAGAGCCCCTTGTCCACGTATTGGACAAGAGCTCTGGGGGAGAGGGTGCAGCTTGGCCACATCCCTCACCTGGAGCCCCCCTTCATACCATGGACCAAGCAGGCTGGTATAGCTCTGGGTGCGGAGCCCCACGCGGCCGGAACATTGCATTCTGGCTATCCCAACCTGCATGGAGGACAAGGGAAGATTGGGAGGGGGGGGGGGCTCACAATATTTTTTTTTTTTTTTACATTTCCCACACTCTGAACAAAAAATGTGCAATAAATGGGGTAATTTTGCTCAGGATGGTGAACCCCACACTGTCTGTTTTTCTTATATTTTTCGCAAACCTATAATCATCGTCATTAGGAAAAATTACGAAAACAGACAGCGTGGGGTCCCTTCTCCCAAGCCTCTTTAACCTCTTGTCCCCTATGCAGGCTGGGATAGCCAGAATGCGGAGTTGGGGCTCCATGGGGCTCCGTCCCCTAAGCTATACCAGCCCGCATGGTCCATGGTATGGGGGGCTCCAGGGAACAGGGGTGGCCAAGCCTCCCTCTTTTCCCTAGAGCCCTTGTACAATCCATGGACAAGGGGCTCTTCTCCACCTCCAGGGCCCTAGAAGGAGGTGGGGGCCCCCGACATCCTGGTGGGGGGGGGTTCATGGAGGCATCTGGGGGTTCCCTCTAACAAGCGGATCCCCGATGCCCGCCTTTTCCCCAGGAGAAACACAGTACCCCTTACCCTAAAGAGTTAGAAAAGAGATAAAAACACGACAACGAAAAAGTCATTTATTGTTCTAAATTAACCAGGGATACTTACCTTGCGATAATCCCACGCCAGTATCCTCAGAAGCCGTTCCACTCTACTATCCTCTAAAGCTGCAAACACACTGCCCGGCCGCTCCTGCAACGTCTCCTTGACAACGATCGTCAGCCTCTTCCGCTCAGTGGGTTAAGTGCAAGGTCACATGACGTACACAGAGGCGCGAGCAAAACTTTCTGCGATTTCTGTGCTTTGCACAGTGTTGTCGGCAATCTTAACGATCCGATCGGCCGTGGCAATCTGCAGTCATTGGCACAACGTTTGCATCGTGGTTCAGTACCCACCTGGCAAAGTTGTGTAGAAATCGCTGGTTGTCGGGAAAATGGCCAGGTGGGTATGAGCCTGAAGAGGTCCCACCACTCTTCCACACAGATGATCTCCCGCAACTGGATGGGCACAGACAGCAAGCAGTGTTACAGAGGCTGGGAACTAGAAAATTTGTTTTTCAAACAAATTTTGGTAAAATCATCTACAAAATGGCCACCATTGATTCTTCTGTCCCGAAGCCATGCTACAGCGGCAAATGGTTTTTACAGGAGTAGGGGGTTGGGGAGGACTAGGATACCCACTGCTAGGGATGAGCGTAATGACCTAATTACGATTTCGCGAAATTTCGCGTAATTAGTGTAATTACAATTATGGCCGTAAGTACATAATCGTAATGAAGAAGGATTTCGCGAAATTCCGCGTAAGTGTAATTTTCGCGTAATTTTCGCATTACAGTGGGTATCGCGAAATTACTTTTGCTTTGCATGCAACCGTTTGTAAGCGTAGTTACATAACGTAATTTCGCGATGGTTCTTATTACTTTAAGCGTTAATTTTCGCATCTTTTTTCGCGTTACGGAATGCAGAGTTGTTTTTTGAGACTTCGTGAAGCGAAAAGTTCGGCGAATATTTTAGCGTTAATTTTCGCATTACGAGGAGGATCGCTAATTTACGTTCGCCTTGAACGTAAACGTTTGTACGCGTAGTCACGTACGTAATATCGCGATAGTTGCCCCTGAAGTTTAATTATTACGAAAAAGCCTGCTCTATGCGTAGAAATATTCTTGTTAATACACCATTGAACTGCGCATGCTTAGTTTCTTACATTATTTATCGCAAAAACCGTTCGTATGCGAAAAATTGTTAGCGTTCATCTGCCTAACGCGAATCTAGCTTCTGATTGGCTAATGCGAACAATAACAACAGGAAGTTGAGCAATCTCAAAGGGAAGAGGCTCCACGTGCCCCAGCAGCATTGAAGACAGTTAGGCTGGTGTGGTGAGTGACACAGACAACTGACAGAGATGCCTCCCAGGATCCCTCCAGCAATGAAGCGGATGCTAATTGAGGTAAGCAATCAAACACATTGTATATCATTTTTTAACTGTTTTTGTGAATGTATTTACCATCTAAAAGGTTTTGCAGAGGGTTGTATTTGTTGTAGCATTGTTAACTTCAGGCTAGCTTCAACATAGTGTTTTCTTTTGGAGTTTTCCGCAGGTGCGTTTGCGTTAGGGTAATGCGTTTTTAATGTGTTTTTGGTGTGTTTTTGGTTTAGCGGTTTTTTTTATACGCAGGTGCGTTTTTCATGCTTACTGCGTGTGTTTGTATTCGTTTGCGGTTCGCGTATGTGTTTGCGTTTTTTTTTATGTTTATGCAAATCGTTTGGAAGACAGCAGAAAGCGGAAACACATCAGAGATCTTTAATTCTTATTTGAAAATGCTGCATAAAAAGCATGAAAAGCGCAACGCATATGCTTTACCATACTAGGCAACACTGGACTTTGCAGAATGCTCACTGTAAATACGCATTGAAAACGCATATGCGTTGTTTACATGCGTTTTTTCCTGCAAGCGTTTTTGCCATGTGTGCATCCGGCCTCAGTGGTGTAGCAATAGGGGGTGCAGAGGTTGCAACTGGCCGACCGCATCGCGGTCCTTGTTCCAGATGAGCCCCGAGCAGCCCTCCATCAAGCACAATATTAGCTCTCTTTTGGTCCTGTGCTGTTAATAATCACTTCTATAGATGCTTTAAATAGTAGTAATTATTAACAAACCATCCCCTACTTGCTCCTTTGACACTGCGGTTATCTTTGGCATGTTATGGTGCGCCACATCAATTGTTATGTATATAGTGCTTGGGGGGGGGGGGGCATATAAAATTTGCCCCGGAGCCCATAGCTCCTTAGCTACGCCACTGGTTACTAACCTCCCTGGCATTTAATATTGTGCCAATTTTTTTTTTTAACAAAAGTTTTTTTTTTCCTTCTAACGGAATACTTCAGGGGGTCGAGGGAAAATGAGTTGAACTTACCCGGGTCTTCTAATGGTCCCTGTGACGCCGGGCGACGCCCAGTCGTCCGAGGATTCGCGGCCGATTGTCCGATCGCAACCGTGATCGGAAAACTGACATTCTTTATTTTTAAAATAGAAGTTTTTCCTTCCTGCCTTCCCCCCCCTTTTGCCATGAGGGCTGAATGGGCCTGCGTTAGCATATGGCTAAAGCAACCTGGTTTAGCAAGAAATCCTGTTAAGGCTCCCGGAAAAGCTCTGGTGACACTAATGTGCTAATTGGGCAGAGCTGAAATACCAACAGAGTCTATTCAACAGGGGAAGCTAGCACAGCATGAGGTCTATTGACACCTACATTCCTCCCAGTCTTGACGGCACCGACTAAACTGAGTATGGAATGCATGGTGTTGATAACTTTGTCACATTTTGCAAATACCATCCATGGGAGGAATATGAAAATTACATAATTTTGTTTCCCTAATTCTGGAGAATATGGTGATACTAGACATAGCCAGGTAACCCGAGCAGGGGCTGAGATATGAATAATGGGGTCCCCGTGCGCCCCAAATATTGCAAGTTTGATGTCCTATGAACGTGTATTCTCAGCCCAATCTGAATATGAAATCGGTTTGCATGTGCGACAAAACTCCGGCGGGGTATGAAATTGGACATATTTTGTGGATGGCTGGAAGTTCCTCCCCTGAGAACTCACTGCCTGACACGCCCCTGGGCTGAGCTTGAGACTCCGCCCAGAAATGTCAGTGCTCAAAACCGATTGCATGAGGACCCCCAGCCAATTCCCCCACTTTCCATCATACCGAAAAGACTGCCACTGCTTGGGGAAATAGCAGTGGCCATCTTGCAGGCGGAGCAACGGCCATGTGGTTCGGCCATATTGCGAACTAACTGCAACAAAGGAACTTTGTCTTTTCCCGAACGGACTTTCCACAGAATCATAAGTATTCGTTCTTTTTATCCCTTTTTCTTTTATGTACTGTGTTATCACTGTCCCTCATCGTTTAATTGTTCACGATTGTCTGTATATATTAATTATTTATATTGTAACAAATAAAGGCTTTTTAAAAGGTCTTTACCTCTCAGTAAAACCTTCTATTCAGTATACACAGACGAGACCTAAACTTCCGAAGGGACGCTACTGTTTTGATAGATAGATAGGAATTGCACAGTTTTAACCGGTTGTTTGTTTCACAGGTCTATAGCCAGTTAGCAGTTTTCTCTGGGCTGATAGAAAACAGAGATGGTGGCAAATCTACCCCTGGGTTGGAGTAAAAGTGTATTTTCGTAACCTCACAGGCTCCCTACTGCGTCGTGACGCTCAAACTCCGCCAATTCTACGCAGATTGCGTCCATAGCTCTCAATCTGTGTGCTAGAATCGGATTGGACGGTTTTGCGTGTTCACGGCCAGTGGGGCTCGTGTGACAGTGGTCGGCAGCGTTTGGGATCTGTGTGTGCTGATAGTATCTCAGGTAGGGCTATCGAATTAGCCCTATCGAGAAACGAACTAATTCGTTGGTAGTGACTGAGTGCAATATATTTTTCATATATACAGAGAGACTGTGTAACCAGTACCCCTCCCCTAAGTTTTCTTTTATTTGGCATGGAAATGTCCGGGAATTACAAGGTCATGGTCCTATCCGACCTGCAGAGTCTGTGCGAGGCGAGAGGCATGGACATCCGCGGCAAGAAACAGCAGGACCTGATAACGGACTTGTACCGATGGGATAGCCAGAATCTGCGGACGCTGGAGGTGTCCACTGTGGAGGACACCGGCTCATCTAACGCAAGTCGAGGGGAACCAGAGACTGAAGATCCTGTGCGTACCGAGGTTGAGCAACCCGCGGGCAATGCGGCAACAGATACGCAGGAGGCTGTCAGTGTGATCCCCGACCCCAGAACCCCTGAAAGTACTCGCCTGGAACCGGCCAGTACTGGACTGTCCAGTTATGTTGATCCAGTAATGCAGCAGGCATTGCAAAAGCTGATGGAAACTAATGTGGACAAGTACCTGCAGTACATGGCGGAGCAAAAGCGAGAGGAACGCCAATCTGCAGAGGCGCGGGAGAGACGACAGCATGAGCTGAACATGGCGAAAGTGCAGCAAGCCAGCCGGAGTTCAACGCCCAGCCTCCCTGCTGAAGGGACTGCCGCTCCAGTAAGTGCAAAATTTAAATTTGCTATTATCGAAAAAGACACTGACATTGACTTGTTTTTGAGGTCTTTCGAAAAGGCCTGCCGTCAGTATCGTCTGTCCCAAGACCAGTGGGCCAGACATCTGACACCCTTGCTGCGCTACAAAGCGCTTGATGCTTTCTCAGAGCTGCCTGTGGAAAAGGACAATGATTATACCGCTATAAAGGAGGCTATAATCACTAAGTACCAGCTGACGCCAGAAGCCTACCGGAAAAGGTTCAGGTCCTGGCAGAAAAAATCTACTGATTCTTATCAAGATGTGGTCAGCAGTCTGCTCACCACACTCCGCCAGTGGACGCTAGGCCTCACTAAAGGGTCTTACGGTGTCCTGGAGGACTTAATCGTCCTGGAGCAGTTTCTGAACATTTGCCCGGCTGATGTACGCCAGTTTGTGCTGGAGCGCCGACCGGCGTCAGCGACGGTCGCTGCAGACCTCGCTGAGACCTTTGCAACGACCAGGGTGCCGGAGACCCGCAGGACTGCCCCATCTAGCTGGAGAGGAGGTCAGTCCCACAATTTTGCAGACTCTCCTACCTCTGTGAGCCGTGCGCCCCAGAGGCCCTCCAGCGCAGCTGCTGCGTCCAGGCCTGCAGTAACAGAGGGCATCACCTGTCACTTTTGCCGCAAGCCCGGACACATGAAGTTTAACTGCCCGGAGCGGAGGCAGACCGCGCCAGCTCCTGCACCACCTACACCTCGCCCACGGCAACTGCCGCCAGCCAGCGCACCCCAGCCGGGAGCACCCAACAACGTCATGTTCGCAGGTGGGAGAGGGATCCACTCCGCTACGAGCAACCACCAGCTGGTTACAGTGAACGACCAGCTTGTTACCGGTTTCCGCGACACTGGAGCGGATGTCACCCTGGTGCGTGCGCACCTGGTCCCGACGGAAAATATCCTCCCTGACAAATACCTTACCCTCACTGGAGTGGGGGGCACTCTTTCTCGCATTCCCCAGGCTCGGGTGTCCATCGATTGGGGGGTGGGGGTTCAAGAGAAGGTTGTTGGGGTCCTGGACCAACTGCCGGTCCCAGTTTTGTTGGGGACCGACCTGGGCAAGCTTGTGTCCTATTATGAACCTGCCCCAAGCCCCTCAGACTGCCAGGAGGGAGACGGACTCTCCGCCCACACTAAGGTACTTTGCACCAAGGGGCAAGAACAGGGGGGAGGTGGGTTGAATGTGCCCAGTCCAGGGGTACCGAGTCCAATAGTACCTGTGTCACAGGTACCTGTGTTTGATATACCGATTGTTTGTGATGAAAATGTTGTTGTACCTGTCACTGTAATTCATGCATGCAGCCAGGATGTGAGTAATGCCAGTATGTGCCAGTCTGAAGGTGTACCTGTACTGGCAGTAACACGCAGCCGCGCTGCTCAGAACCTGGGCTCAGAGCAGGTGGAAGAGGTTCCGGCCTCCTCCCCCTCCTCTGACCACAGGGATGGTAGCCTTCAGCCACTAACTGCATATGCCACGGGCCAGCTGGCTGAGAGCGAGAGTGCTGCATTTGTGCAAGCACTCCAGACTGACCCTAGCCTCGAGGCACTCAGAAGACAGGCTTCGGAGCCCCTCACGAATGAAGATACCTTCAAGGTATATTGGGAAGGTGGTAAGCTGTACAGCGAGCCTGTACAGCCCACCGAAGGTGAAACAAGTGTGGGTACCAAGTTGCTTGTGGTACCCAGTGCCTTCCGGGGGCATGTGCTGAAGTCCGCACATGACATTCCCCTGGCAGGGCACTTGGGAATCCACAAGACACTTGACCGTATCCAGGGTCATTTCTACTGGCCCAGGATGCGGATCGATGTGACCAACTATTGCCGCTCATGTACTGTTTGCCAAAAGGTAAAACGGGCTGGGAACCCCCGCAAGGCTCCCTTGTGTCCACTGCCAATCATAGGTGAGCCCTTTCACAGAGTGGCAGTCGACATAATTGGACCATTGCCCACTCCCAGCAGCAGTGGCAAAAGGTACATCCTGACGGTGGTGGATTACGCCACCCGCTATCCTGAGGCCATGGCGCTTTCCTCCCTGAGGGCGGACAAGGTAGCAGACGCGCTACTTAACATTTTCTCCCGAGTCGGGTTCCCTGCGGAGATGCTCTCCGATCAGGGATCCCAGTTTATGTCCGAACTCATGGAGGCCCTGTGCAAAAAGATACACATGACGCACATTGTCTCCAGTCCCTACCACCCGCAGACCAATGGACTGTGTGAACGGTTCAACGGGACGCTGAAGCAAATGCTGACCACGTTTGTTGAGTCGCAAGGTGGGGACTGGGAACGATACCTGCCTCATCTGTTGTTTGCGTACAGGGAGGTGCCGCAGGAGTCAACCGGGTTTTCCCCGTTTGAACTCCTGTATGGGAGGAATGTCCGAGGACCCTTACAATTGATGCGGGAGACATGGGAGGGCAAGGGCGACCCCACTGATGTCTCCGTGGTCGATTACGTCCTCAAGTTCAGGGACAAAATGGAGTCCCTGTCCGCAGTAGTGACCAACAACCTGGCCCAGGCTCAGGCCAAACAAAAAGCATGGTACGACCGCACTGCTGGAGAGCGGTCATTTGATGTGGGTGACAAGGTATATGCCCTTCTTCCCGTGAGGCAGAACAAGCTGCAAGCAGCCTGGGAGGGGCCTTTTACTGTAGTGCAGCGGTTAAACCCTCTGACGTATCTAGTGAACATGGGGGGCAGGAAGCAGAAGAGCTTTCATGTAAACATGCTGAAGGCCCACCATGACAGGACCCAGTATGCGCTGCCAGTGTGCAGCCGGTTAGAGCAGGGAGAGGCAGACCCCCTGTTAGACCTGCTGGCTGACGTACGAGATGTGGACGGCGACCTAAACGTCAATCCACAGCTCGCCTCAGCCCAGCAAGAGCAGTTACAGAAGGTGCTGGGCCAGTACCAGCACACCTTCTCCGGTATCCCGGGGCGGACCAGTATGGCGGTGCATGGGGTAGATACAGGTACCCATCCCCCCATCAGGCAATCCGCTTACCGTGTCTCTCCCGAGGTACAGGCGGACATGCAGAAGGAGGTGAGGGAGATGCTGGAGTTAGGGGTGGTTCAAAAGTCCAGTAGTGCCTGGGCAGCCCCTGTTGTCCTGGTCCCCAAGAAGGACCAGACAACTCGGTTCTGCGTAGACTACAGGAAACTGAACGCCATCACCACTACAGACGCCTACCCCATGCCTCGCATTGATGAGCTGCTAGATACACTGGCATCAGCCAGGTACCTATCAATCATGGATCTGAGCCGGGGGTATTGGCAGATACCACTTGCACCTGACGCGAGGCAAAAGTCGGCCTTCATCACCCCTTTCGGCCTCTTCGAGTTCACGATGATGCCCTTTGGGATGAAGAACGCCCCCGCCACGTTTCAGCGGGCCGTGAACGACCTGCTAGAGGGAATGCAAGGGTTCGCTGTAGCGTATCTGGATGACATTGCGGTGTTCAGCCCCACCTGGGAAGAACACCTCAAACACCTGTCCCAGGTACTAGAGAGGCTGGCCATGGCCAATCTGACGGTTAAACCGAGTAAGTGTCAGATTGGCATGACCGAGGTGCAGTACTTAGGTCACCGGGTGGGGGGTAACACCCTGAAACCTGACACGGGAAAGGTGGACGCCATCCTGGCATGGCCTCGACCTATCACGAAAAAGCAGGTCCAGGCGTTCCTGGGGACCGCCGGCTACTATAGGAAATTTGTTCCCGCCTATAGTACACTGGCGAAGCCCCTGACCGATGCCACTAGCAAGAAGCACCCCAAGGTTGTTAGCTGGACCCCCGCTTGCGAGAATGCCTTCCAGGCCTTGAAGCAGGCCCTCGCAAGCGCCCCTGTGCTTCAGGCCCCAGACTTCAGTCGTCGGTTTGTGGTGCAAACCGATGCCTCTGACTACGGTCTCGGCGCAGTCCTCAGCCAGGTGGATGGAAAGGGGGATGAACACCCTATCCTCTACCTGAGCCGGAAGCTCCTGCCCCGAGAGGTAGCCTACTCCACAACTGAAAAGGAGTGCCTGGCGATCGTGTGGGCCCTACAGAAACTGCAGTCGTATCTGTACGGCCGCTCCTTCACGATCGTCACTGATCACAATCCCCTGAGTTGGCTAAACCGTACTGCTGGAACCAACGGCAAGCTCCTACGGTGGAGCCTGTCATTGCAGCAGTACGACTTTACGATCCAACACAAAGCAGGCAGCCGACACCAAAACGCTGATGGGCTGTCGCGGTGTCAGGGGGAACCCGACCCAACAGCGCCAATAGCTGCTACGGAAGGCGTCCTGTTGACACCTCCCTGAGCAGAGCTCGGGAAGGGGGAGGTGTGACGCCGGGCGACGCCCAGTCGTCCGAGGATTCGCGGCCGATTGTCCGATCGCAACCGTGATCGGAAAACTGACATTCTTTATTTTTAAAATAGAAGTTTTTCCTTCCTGCCTTCCCCCCCCTTTTGCCATGAGGGCTGAATGGGCCTGCGTTAGCATATGGCTAAAGCAACCTGGTTTAGCAAGAAATCCTGTTAAGGCTCCCGGAAAAGCTCTGGTGACACTAATGTGCTAATTGGGCAGAGCTGAAATACCAACAGAGTCTATTCAACAGGGGAAGCTAGCACAGCATGAGGTCTATTGACACCTACATTCCTCCCAGTCTTGACGGCACCGACTAAACTGAGTATGGAATGCATGGTGTTGATAACTTTGTCACATTTTGCAAATACCATCCATGGGAGGAATATGAAAATTACATAATTTTGTTTCCCTAATTCTGGAGAATATGGTGATACTAGACATAGCCAGGTAACCCGAGCAGGGGCTGAGATATGAATAATGGGGTCCCCGTGCGCCCCAAATATTGCAAGTTTGATGTCCTATGAACGTGTATTCTCAGCCCAATCTGAATATGAAATCGGTTTGCATGTGCGACAAAACTCCGGCGGGGTATGAAATTGGACATATTTTGTGGATGGCTGGAAGTTCCTCCCCTGAGAACTCACTGCCTGACACGCCCCTGGGCTGAGCTTGAGACTCCGCCCAGAAATGTCAGTGCTCAAAACCGATTGCATGAGGACCCCCAGCCAATTCCCCCACTTTCCATCATACCGAAAAGACTGCCACTGCTTGGGGAAATAGCAGTGGCCATCTTGCAGGCGGAGCAACGGCCATGTGGTTCGGCCATATTGCGAACTAACTGCAACAAAGGAACTTTGTCTTTTCCCGAACGGACTTTCCACAGAATCATAAGTATTCGTTCTTTTTATCCCTTTTTCTTTTATGTACTGTGTTATCACTGTCCCTCATCGTTTAATTGTTCACGATTGTCTGTATATATTAATTATTTATATTGTAACAAATAAAGGCTTTTTAAAAGGTCTTTACCTCTCAGTAAAACCTTCTATTCAGTATACACAGACGAGACCTAAACTTCCGAAGGGACGCTACTGTTTTGATAGATAGATAGGAATTGCACAGTTTTAACCGGTTGTTTGTTTCACAGGTCTATAGCCAGTTAGCAGTTTTCTCTGGGCTGATAGAAAACAGAGATGGTGGCAAATCTACCCCTGGGTTGGAGTAAAAGTGTATTTTCGTAACCTCACAGGCTCCCTACTGCGTCGTGACGCTCAAACTCCGCCAATTCTACGCAGATTGCGTCCATAGCTCTCAATCTGTGTGCTAGAATCGGATCGGACGGTTTTGCGTGTTCACGGCCAGTGGGGCTCTTGTGACAGTCCCACGCAGACATCCTGTGCCAGCACAACCACTCACCGATGCTCCGTAATTTCAGACTGAAAACCACTGCGCCTGCGTTGCCGTGTCCTCGCTCCCGCTGATGTCACCAGGAGCGTACTGCGCAGGCACAGACCATACAGGTCCTGTGCAGTACGCTCCTGGTGACATCAGCTGGAGCGAGGACATGGCAACGCAGGCGCAGTGGTTTTCAGTCTGAAATTGCAGAAGTGAACCGGAGGTGGGGCCGGAGCATCGGTGAGTGGCTGGAAGCCCCGGGTAAGTTCAACTCATTTCCCCCCCGACCCCCTTACAGTATTCCTTCAAGTGTTTCTTTATATTGTAAGCATTTTTGTAGACCACTTGCAAGTTGCAGCCCTGCAAACTGTCCATCAGCATGCGTACAATATAAAAAAAAAAATTGTAAGTAATTTCCATAGATTTTGTTATTATTGACTATGAACTTTGCATGAAAATGAAATTTGGACTAACTTGGTGTTTTCTCCTCCCCCCCCCCCCCCCCCCCATAGCCTGCAAGGTTCCCCAGTATCCTCCTTGGTCCCTTCCGTGGTCCTGTCCCCGGCAAGTTCGCCCATGCAAGTGCAGTTCTCTATGTTGTGCATGCGCGGTTCTGTAAGACTGAACCATGCATGTGTGGGACTCTTACGCTGCCCAGTATGATGAAACACGCGGGAGACTTCAGCTGAAGTTGCCGGGAACAGGACCACAGAAGGTACCAGGAGGGTGCAGGGGGACCTCGCAGGTCCCTTTAACTGTGATCAGGGCAATCAGCTATCAGGGGACAGTGGTGGTGGAGGAGGGGCTGCCTGACTCCAGATAGTAAAGGAGAGGTGGACGGGAAAGGAAGGGGGGACAGGCTGCTTACTTAGGGCCTGAGCCCACTAACGCAGTTGTACATAGTTGTGTCCGCTTTTCAGCATCTGTAACATTGATGTGTTTCTGAAAAGTGGACAAAACTGCGCACAACTGCGTTAGTGGGCTCAGTCCCCTAACCCCAATCTACATGATACGATTCTTTGTGAAATTCGATTACGGTTCTATTTACGATCCGATTTAATCCGACATGTCCGATTGGTATTCGATTCAATTCAATTTGCCATTGCAAAACAATGGCAAATCGAATTGAATGTAGTTCCAATTGGACACAATTTGTAAACCCTGTAATTAGCAATACTATCATATTTTACATGTGTGGTTCATTAAGTTGTGAGTAAGAAAAATATTAATTAACTATTGTATAATACATATAGTTGGTATTAATACTGTTATATTTCTTTTACAGACCTTCCACAGAGGTCATTATGATCTCTACACCAGGCAGGCAAAGCATGCTCTGATTCAGAGTGTGCAGCAAATCATGCGGACACAATACAACTGTGTCCTCAGCGCACAGAAGGTCCAGATTCTGTGGTCTGACCTCAAGAGGAGGGACCACGATTTTGTGGCGAGAGTAATCGCTGAAATGCAATGTAAGTCATCATAGTATTACTATATGTATGTCTATTTTGGATGTTATGCACTGTATCTATTGATCCTATGCAAAATGCCATTGGCTGTTATTATTATAATAGAAGTGTGTGTGTATATAATACAGTGCATCTTGTTACGCACGTATTTCCAAAATGACTATTTTTTTCCCTCTGAATTCTACACACAACGCGCCATAAGGACAATATTGATAAAGTTTACTTGAGCTTTTTAAAAAGTTATTAAAATAAAATTACTTTGAAAAAAAATAAGACATAACTTGTACTTATGTATTATCAGCCTTTGCTCAAAACTTTGTTGATGTACCTTTGGCAGCAATTACAGCCTTAAGTCTTTTTTGCATATGATGCCACAAGCTTGGCAGACCTATCGTTGTCAAATTTTGCCCATTCTTCTGTGCAGCACCTCTCATGCTCCTATAGGCTTGGTGTGAGAATCCGCTTAGCTGCCTGCGCAGGCAGGCAGCCTTTTGACCATTGTTTAGGTTTGCATGCTGCAGGACTCTGGAAAGGAGACCTTCTGTCAGTTTTGCAGCTTGTGCTTGCTGAGGAATTTGCATACGTTGTCATGCAAATTGCCTGGCCACATTCATTGGAGGCGTGTACTATAAGTACTATGTGTTTCCCACAATGCTTGGCTGGTCATAAGGATTTAAATAAAGTAGGATCTTTTCTAATGATTTTTGAAAATACTAATAAAAATAATTGTACTTCGACTAAACAGTTAATCCCTTTTATCCATTTTATGACATATATGTTTCACAATATATTATGTATTATTTTTAATTACAGCTGGAAATGCTCCACCACCCCCTGCACAGCCCCAGGGCCAGCGGCGACACCGCAGAGTGGCCAGACCCAGCTGCTCCAGATCTTACTCGCCAGGGCCTTCCCACCACAGCCAACGGCGAGCGGCACGCCGCAGATCACCCCAATATGGTGAAAATCTTTATAATTAATATCCCACATTTGGTATCTCAAGTCCGGGCCTGTTTCCATTAAAGGATACCCGAACTGAAATGTGACATGATGAGCTAGACATGTGTATGTACAGTGCCTAGCACACAAATTACTATGCTGTGTTCCTTTTTTTTCTTTCTCTGCCTGAAATAGTTAAATATCAGGTATGTAAATGGCTGACTCAGTCCTGACTCAGACAGGAAGTGACTACAGTGTGACCCTCACTGATACGGAATTCCAACTATAAAACACTTTCCTAGCAAAAAATGGCTTCTGAGAGCAAGAAAGAGGTAAAAAAGGGGAATTTCTTATCAGTGAGGGTCACACTGTACTCACTTCCTGTCTGAGTCAGGACTGAGTCAGCCACTTACATACCTGATATTTAACTCTTTCAGGCAGAGAAAGAAAAAAAGGAACACAGCATAGTTAAGTGGCTGACTCAGTCCTGACTCAGACAGGAAGTGAGTACAGTGTGACCCTCACTGATAAGAAATTCCCCTTTTTTACCTCTTTCTTGCTCTCAGAAGCCATTTTCTGCTAGGAAAGTGTTTTATAGTTGGAATTCCGTATCAGTGAGGGTCACACTGTAGTCACTTCCTGTCTGAGTCAGGACTGAGTCAGCCATTTACATACCTGATATTTAACTATTTCAGGCAGAGAAAGAAAAAAAAGGAACACAGCATAGTAATTTGTGTGCTAGGCACTGTACATACACATGTCTAGCTCATCATGTCACATTTCAGTTCGGGTATCCTTTAAAGAGACTCCGTAACAAAAATTGCATCCTGTTTTTTATCATCCTACAAGTTCCAAAAGCTATTCTAATGTGTTCTGGCTTACTGCAGCACGTTCTACTATCACCATCTCTGTAATAAATCAACTTATCTCTCTCTTGTCAGCCTTGTCAGCCTGTGTCTGGAAGGCTGCCAAGTTCTTCAGTGTTGTGGTTCTGTGATGCATCTCCCCCCTACAGGCCCCTCTCTGCACACTGCCTGTCTATTATTTAGATTAGGGCAGCTTCTCTCTTATCTTTTAGAAGCTGGATAAATCCTCCTCTGAGCTGGCTGGGCTTTCACATACTAATGAATTACATACAGGCAGAGCTGTCTGCACTCTGCAGGAAGAAACAGCCTGACACTTCAGTGGAAGATAGCTGCAGGGGGAAAGAAACACACAAATGATCTCTTGAGATTCAAAAGGAAGGGTGTATACAGCCTGCTTGTGTATGAATGTATTTTCTATGTGTGGACATACTGTACATCAACCTACTTCCTGTTTTGGTGGCCATTTTGTTTGTTTATAAACAAACTTTTTAAAACTGTTTTTAACCACTTTTAATGCGGCGAGGAGCGGCGAAATTGTGACAGAGGGTAATAGGAGATGTCCCCTAACGCACTGGTATGTTTACTTTTGGGCGATTTTAACAATACAGATTCTCTTTAAGTGCGATGTGGCTACATAGCCGCATACCACCATGGCTGTCCTGAAACCAATGCATGGTAGTGGAACAATTTTCATTGCATGCGGGTTATGCGGAGCGGTGTAGTGATCCAAGAATGTGGAGCATGCTACAGATTCTCGCACAGCTGCATCTGCCTGCGCCCGTGTCCCATCTCCTCTATTCACTTCCTCATCAGGAGATGCAGAAGTGATGTCGTATGAAATCACTTCTGCTTTCCTTCACAAGGTAGCCGCATCAGCATCACTTTTTTAGTGGAAACGGGCCCTAAATGTTATTGTGTAAGCTATGCATTACAGGTTATTTTTTTTTTCCCCAAAGAAACCAAACCAAACACATTATATCAATCACATGATTAACTAAATTTATTAGTGTAATGGTGGTATTGTTTCATATAAAAAGTATAATCATTGTATATCAACTGGTTAACCTATTTTCCCCATTTTTTTCAACAGTTTCTCTAGCCTCTCACCTCAGGGTGAGAGGAGAACTGCGGAGACTGAGGAGGAAGGTGCGGGGAATTCCCATTCTAAAGCAGCAGGTCCTGGAGCTGCGAGAAAGGTCCGCCCGGCATGAGGAGCTGTTTGCTCAGCTGATGGGCGTCGGGGGGAGACCTGACGCATAATTTTTTTTTTTTTTGTATTGTAAATAGTTTTTTTTGTTATAAAAAATTTAACTTTGTCCCAATCAGTAGCTGATACCCCCTTTTACATGAGAAATCTATTCCTTTTCACAAACAGACCATCAGGGGGCGCTGTGTGGCTGATATTGTGGTGAAACCCCTCCCACAAGAAACAATAAAAGTACGTACTATTGGCAGTTTCCTGTCTGTGAACCTTGCTGCATTGTGGGAAATAGCTGTTTCCAGCTGTTTCCAACTGCCAAAAACCATGCAGCAGCTACATCACCTGCCAACAGTAAAAATGTTCACTGGAGTTCCTCTTTACACAATGGGCCTGATTCACAAAGCGGTGCTAACAGTTAGCACGCTGGTGAAAAGCCCTTTATCACACCTAAACTCAGTTTAGGCATGATAAGTTTAGGAGTGATAAGTTTAGGCATGATAAGTTTAAGCACCAACTGCGTTAGCACCGCAGTGCACAGCTGATCAAAAGTTTTGCGCTAGAAAAGTCTGGTGCACTTTGCATATAGTTTAATGGCGCTGCTTTGCGTGCGGGACTTTGCACGCTATCTACACTTATCTAAACTTAGCATGCCTAAACTTATCACACCTAAAATTATCACACCTAAACTTATGCCTAAACTGGCTTTTCACCAGCGTGGTGCAATGGTTATCACGCCTAAAGTCTCTAACTGGGTTAGCACCGCTTTGTGAATCGAGCCCAATATGTCTGCTTCCATGAATCAGGAAGTAGAAGCTGTGCAGATTTATTTTACGATTTGTATCAGCTGTAACAAATAAAAACATTTTGTTTAAAGGTTATTATACTGTTGTGTATCTTTTAGAGCATAGAGATCGTTGTCACTTCTCAGTATACATTTAACTGAAGGATTATTAGGAGCACCATAGTAATACAGTGTTTGACCCCCTTTCGCCTTCAGAACTGCCTTAATTCTACGTGGCATTTAAACTATGCCCATTTGGCACTAATGTGCCTAAACTGTGCCAAGAAAACATGCCCAACACCATTACACCACCACCAACAGTGTGCATAGTGGTAACAAGGCATGATGGATCCATGTTCTCATTGTGTTTACGCCACATTGTGACTCTGTGGAGGCTCATCAGACCAGGTAACACTTTTCAAGTCTTCAACTGTCCAATTTTGGTGAGCTCGTGCAAATTTTAGCCTCTTTTTGTTATTTGAAGTGGAGATGAGGCAGTGGTACATATATCGCATAAACTAACAGTGGGGGGGGGGGGGGAGCATCGGCTCGGTCAGAGTGACCATCACCACCATAATGCAGGAGAAGCAGGCAGTGTACAAATGAAAAAAATTCCAGAGGCGGATAGGAACATCGCCTTGGACACAGTGACCATGCTTAAAGGACAACTGTAGTGAGGTATATGGAGGCTGATAAATGTGTTTCTTCAAAACAAAACCTGTTGCCTGGCAGCCCTGCTGGTCTATTTGGCTGCAGTAGTATCAGAATGAAAACAGAATCAAGCATGCAGCTATTCTTGTAAAAAAATCTGACACGAATATCAGAAACCCCTGATCTGCTGCATGCTTGTTCAGGGTCTATGGCTAAAAGTATTAGAGGCAGAGGATCAACAGGGCTGCCAGGCAACTGGTATTGCTTAAAAGGAAATAAATATGGCAGCCTCCATATACCTCTCACTACAGTTGTCCTTTAACCCTCTGTTAATAACACAAGATATTTTTATGATAATTTCAAGGTTTCAAATATATATGAGTGTGCAATGTGCAAAGGCTGATAGGTTGAAGGACAAGGAAAACCACAGAATCTGGGGATAAATGGTCAGGCAAGGTCACAAACATGGCCAGGGGCATACACAGTACATCAGGTAATTTAGGTACAAAATCGTAAGACTGGGCCAAACCAATAAGAATTCAGGGTCATACACAGGTGAGGTATTGCAGTACACAAGGGGTCAATCACAGGATAGGTAAAGGCAATTCTGAGATCAATACATGCAGCCTCAAAGGTAATACAAGTTCAGGCAAGGTTCAGCAACAAGAAAAGATAATGAGACCACACCCAGCAGCACAGGACCAGCTACATACTATAACAGGCACTGAATCACTGAATGACCATGTTTAAATACAATATTACAACAACCATGGCTGGCCACACATCATCTCAACCAATAAGCAGCAGTTTTCTGGATAACATTCTTTAAAACACAGCACCCTGATGGTGGAGAAATCGATGTGAAGAAATATTGGAGTACAAAATCTACAGCGGGGGTGGCTCTAGGGTCGTGGTTGCCCTGGGCAGAGAAATATTTGTTGTCCCCTTCAGCTGTCTACGGCGATATGGTATGTTATACATGGCACATGACTATATACATTACAGACATTGTATAGACACATTTTTCTCCTGACACAATTGGAAAATTTTGCTGTATTTCGATACTGCATTTTGCCAGCTTTCGCCGTTTCCACCAGGCACCACGTGGAGGTAGCAGCTATGCTCAGTTTATTTTTTATTTTTTAATATTTTTTTTTTCGTCTTTTCTTTTTTTTGTGTGTGTTTTTTTTGTTTTTGTTTTTTGTAAATAATTTTATTTTTTTAATCCTATGTGCTTAATAAACAACTTCAAACCGGATATATGGAAGAAAAAAAAAAAAGTCATAAACAACAGGGGGATGCAGCGGCTCAGCCTAGACCATCCATCACCCTCATTCTAATGACATTTCTGGACTCATTTAACAAACTAATTATCTTAGCAAAAAAGGGGAGCAGCGGCTCAGCCTAGACATAGACCATCACCCTCATTCCCAGGACACTTATAGTGTAAGTTAACAGACTATTAATCTGTGACACAAAGAGGGGAGCAGCGGCTCAGCCTAGACATAGACCATCACCCTCATTCCCAGGACACTTATAGTGTAAGTTAACAGACTATTAATCTGTGACACAAAGAGGGGAGCAGCGGCTCAGCCTAGACAAAGACCATCACCCTCATTCCCAGGACACTTATAGTGTAAGTTACCAGACTATTAATCTGTGACACAAAGAGGGGAGCAGCGGCTCAGCCTAGACATAGACCGTCACCCTCATTCCCAGGACACTTATAGTGTAAATTAACAGACTATTAATCTGTGACACAAGGAGGGGAGCAGTGGCTCAGCCTAGACATAGACCATCACCCTCATTCCCAGGACATTTGTCAAAAGTGTAAAAAAATAATAATAATCTTAGCAATGAGAGGGGAGTAGCAACAAAACACTAGTATGAAAGACAGCAGCAGGTTTTTGTATAAAATTGTATTCAGCAGAGCACCCTGATGGTGGTAACACTGAGATGAATGACAGCAACAGGCTATAGTTATGGTTTATGTGGTGGTGGTGGTGGTGGGGGGTGGTGGGGGGCAGTGAATCCTGATGGTGGGAACACCGCTGTGACGAACCAAAGCTGCTTTTTGGTTTATGGATATGGTGATGACAACACCATTATTAAGATCAACAGTTTTTTGGCAAAAAAAAATTTTTCCCCGAGCTTCCTAATGGTGGGAACACTGCTAAGAATAAAAACAGGACTAGCGGTGGAGAGGGAATTTAATGTGCACCCATTCTGTCCCTTGATATGACAGGAGGACCCAAGTAGTCACTGGCAATCCAGGACTGGTTCATTTTTAGAAATGTTAGTCTGTTCACCGAATCCGTGGACAAACGGGATCGCTTATTCGTGACCACACCGCCTGCCGCACTGAATGTCCGCTCTGATATGACACTGGAAGGTGGGCATGAAAGGAGTTCAAGGGCATACTGAGCCAGCTCACGAGAGGTATCAAGTCTGGCGGCCCAATACTCCATGGGGTCCTCTGTGCGCATGCTGTCTGGTGCACTGAGTGACCCCATATAGTCAGCAACCATACGATGAAGCCGCTGCTCCTGACTTCCTGGTACTGCTGCTGCTGCAGCAGGCTGATCTGAACCATAAAATTGCCTCATGGCACCAAACAGGTCTCCTGGTCTACTGGCTCTGCTTGGCACAGACACCTGCTGCGTAGGGTGAGTGAGGATAGCTGGGCTTTGAGGCATTGGAAAAGCCGCTAACAGACGCTGGACGAGGGCCTGCTGTAGCTCACCCATCCTCTCCTCCTGCCGGCTGGAAGGAATGAATTGAACAAGCTTACCCTTGCAGCGCGGGTCTAAGAGGGTGGCCAACCAATACTCTTCCCTCTCCTTAAAGGGAATGTCCGAGCAAAATAAAAAAATGAGCTTCACTTACCTGGGGCTTCTACCAGCCCCATGCAGCCATCCTGTGCCCTCCTAGTCACTCACTGCTGCTCCAGTCCCCCGCTGGCAGCATGCCGACCTCGGAGGTCGGCGGGACGCATTGCGTACATTTTTACGCATTCCCGCTAGTGCAGGAACATGAACAAATACATTTTTACGCGTTACTGGTTCAACACGTTAATTTTTCTGCATTGAACCAGTAATGCGTAAAAATGTATGTGTTAATGTTCCTGCACTAGCGGGAATGCGTAAAAATGTACGCAATGCGTCCCGCCGACCTCCGAGGTCGGCAAGCTGCCAGCGGGGGACTGGAGCAGCAGTGAGTGACTAGGAGGGCACAGGATGGCTGCATGGGGCTGGTAGAAGCCCCAGGTAAGTGAAGCTCATTTTTTTATTTTGCTTGAACCTTCCCTTTAATATTGCGTATCCGGGGGTCCCTTTGGAAGCATCTTTTCATGTGACCAGCCATTGGGAAGACCAGAGCCTGCTCCTCCACATCCTCCTCCCCACGTGTACTTAAAACTGTAAAATCATCCTGATGTTCATCTTGCATTACAGTTTCACCCCAACCATGAACCAGAGATGACGCACTACTCTGCTCTCCCTCCTCATCATGCTCAGGCACCTCCAGGAAATCCTCCACAACATCTACATCCTCATCCTCCACCTGTGGCTGAGACTGGCTGCTTTGGAGTGAGTGTTGTTGCTCCATCGCAGCAAGGGCATCCTCTCCAGCTGTCAACAGGCTAGTGAGTGACTCATCCAGAATGAACACAAGAGGGAGCACATTACTAATACTGACTTGCTCACTGCTCACTATCAGAGTAGCCTGATGGAATGGAGCCAAAACATAGCAGAACTGATGGATCATATGCCACTCTTCCCTAGTGATGTATCTGAGTGTTGCACTTGCACCTGATCTCTGGGTGCTTTGCTCCAGGATATACTCAGTTACTACTTTTTTCTGCTCCCATAACCTCTCCAGCATGTGGAGGGTGGAGTTCCACCTTGTTGGACTATCTACCATGAGCCTGTGGGGGGGCAGGCCATGGCGCCGCTGCAATTGAGTGAACAATGTGTTGGCAACTGAGGAATTTTTGAAATGAAGAGCGATACTCCTTGCAGTCTTTACCAAATCACTCAGGCCTGGGTAGGATCGCAAAAATCGCTGAACCACTAGGTTAAGTACATGTGCAAAACAAGGCACATGAGTGATATTGCCATTTCTAAGGGCAGCCTGCAGGTTTGCAGCATTGTCACAAACGACGTGACCAATCTGCAGTCTTCGTGGGGTTAGCCACTTCTGCACCTGTTGCTGTAGCATGGAAAGGATGTTGACTGCAGTAAGTCTGTGTTACCCAACACTCACAAGCTGGAGCACCGCCTGACAGCGTCGGTGAGCCACATTGGTGTAACAGCGTGCTCGCTTAGCGGGGGTGGGGGTTACAGTACCAGTAGAGACATTGGCACAGGGAAATGCACAACTGTTCCCCTTGACACCACGAGGTGGTGAAACCAGATCACTGACAGGCCCAGGACCGGAACCCTCCTCCTGATTATGGAGGGTGACCCAATGCGCAGTGAATGAGAGGTAATGTCCCTGCCCGTGGCTGCTGCTCCATCCATCCATGGTGAAATGTACCCTGTCACCTATTGCATGATCAAGTGACAGGGTAACATTCTCCAGCGTGTGTTGATACAGAGCAGGGACCCCGGTCTTAGAAAAATAATGGCGACTTGGGATCCGCCATTCTGGTATTCCATACTCAAGTAATTGGCGAATAGCGGACCCCTCCTCCACAATAGAGTAGGGCAGCAGCTGCTGGGCCATAGCCTGTGCCAATAGGCCATTTAGCCTACGGATTCTACGATTGGAGGGAAGTGGTGGCCTTGACGGTCGCATTACCTCGCTGATCAAGGGCTGGGTGCTGCGAGATGATGAGGATCGTGCAATGGAGGAGGATGTAGTCTGGCCTCTGTCACCTGACTGTGTTGCAGAGGGAAACCTAGTTGGAAGAGGCGGGACAATGTCAGACGCTGGAGAAGAAAGGGAAGGCGTCGGCGAATGGGACTGTACAGTATTACTCTCTTTGCTTTTTCTGCCCTCTAGAACTTCTTGGATAAGGTTATACTGCCTCTTGTGGTAGTTTTTTAGGTGGGAGTGTTGTGCACCTGTTCCCACGTTTGACAATTTTTTCCCTCTGCGCATCCTGACACCGCACCCTGGAATAGTACAAATGACAATCAGAGGATCAACGTTTGAGACGGTAAAATATTTCCAAATTGGTGATTTCTTCTGTGAAGGTTTGTTTAATGAGGTTACAGTCCCAGGCCCTCCAGTATGGGAGAGGGTGCCTTCAGATGAAGGCTCTGTCTGCGGCTGCTGCCTACTGTTTGCTGCACCTACACTACCAGAGGAGACCGTGTGGGCACTAGGCTGAGACGCCATAATACGCCGATGCACCCTCTTCCTCCTCTGCCGATTGGATTCATCAGAACTGGCATCACAGTCAGGATTATAATTTTCATCCAAGACCTCATCATCACTGTCTCCCTCTTCAGAACCCACCCCCTCATCATGAACACCAAAGGCAGGAACTTGTTGCGGGGAGACTTCCACCGGGTTTAAATTTTGCTCCCTTGACAGCTGCAATGGATTATTGGGTTTGCACGCTATGCTCTCATTATCACCTGCTACGATTGCATGCGTGATGTCAAGGTTAGCATTCTCCTCAACATCAACCTCCAGTAAACTCTGGCCATCAGGCAGATTTATGTCTGCCTGCTGAAGAGCTTCATCCACAAGGTTGGAAATATGGTCATCAAATAACAGTGCAGGCTCCTCAGGTACAGGAGTTTTGGGGCCAGCTTTTTGAGCAGGCATGGGTGTGCTACTCATGGTACTGCAGCTGCTAGGTAAATCGTCATTAGGGGACTGGCTACTAGTGTCCCTTGTCACCCAGGCCACAATTTTATCAGCCTGTCTTTCACCAATGCGCTGTGGTGCCTTTGAAGATAAAAAGGACCGCATTAGGTTTAAGCCTCTTTTTGGTGGTTCATCACAACTGCCTGATGCTGAGTGGCCAGCACCTGCTGCAGCTGAGCCGACTCCTGCTGATGATGTAACCCTGCCTGCTGTGGACTGTCCCCTGGCTCGTGCAGATTGTACCTTGCCTGTATCAGACCTTCCCCTGCCTGTCACTGATTGTCCCACATTTGATGTGGAGTGTCCCCTGCCTGAGGCTGGCTGATCCCTGCCTGACAAATCACCGAACAGAAATCTTCTAGCAGTACTTCCCCTGCTTATGCCACGATCACCACGTCTTCCAGACATGTTACTAAAGTTTTGGGGAGTAGTAACACAGATAGAACTTTATTGTAGGGGATGGGCAACAGTACAATAGAAATTGTTGGAAAAAAATAAAACTAGCAAAATTAAATTAAATAAAACAATTTAAAAAAAAATAAAATAAAAAGGAAAATAAATCCAAATAACTTCCACTGGCTCAGTGGAAAAAACAGAACTTACATACAGGGGTTATGTCGTGTCTGCCTGTTACTGACACTTAAAACAAGTACTTAAAGATAAAAACAGACAGATTGTGCTCTCTCTCACTCCTTCTCCTACAGAAACAACAACCCACAAAGTGAAACTGACATGGCTGCCAGATTATATACTAGGAGGGTGGGTCAAACTACAATTGGTTGTTTAGGATGTATCTCAAAAGAAGCCTGTAATATGATTGGACAATCCCCAATACCCAGACACTTTCCTGTGTATAGTAATTACTATTGTAAACGAAATTACTTTCATTTTCAAAATTACAACGTATTTCTATTTATAGCTAACAAGTAATTACTAAATTCGCGAAATTACGAAGAAATGCGAAATTACGGTATGGTTTAACGCGAAATTACGTTATGGTTTAACGCGAAATTACGGTATGGTTTAACGCGAAATTACGGTATGGTTTAACGCAAAATTACATTATGGTTTAACGCGAAATTACGTCGTGGTTTAACGCGACATTACGTTATGAACGAAATGCGAAATTACGCGTTGAAAATTACGCTTACGGTATTTTCAATTACGATTTTAATGGCAATTACGCTACCATAATTTCGCATCGTAATCGCAAATTTCGCATGCGTAATTATAGTAACGCGAAATTTCGAAAATTTCAGCTCAACTCTACCCACTGCCCTGGTCCACTGCACCTCCGATCCTTGTGAAAAAATGCTCCCTCTATAACTCTAGTGTGGTGCCTGGGATCAGAGGAATCACCGGCGGCCATTTTGTTGACTTTTTTTCAGAAAATACTTTTTTTTGCTTTTTTTCTGCTGTTCACATAGAGCATGCTCCAGAAGTATCGCAGGATTTGCCCAGGAAGTAAAGATAACTTCCCCCACATGCATGGAGAGCTTTGAAGCAGCCAGTCACTTACCAGACCAGAGCAAAATAGAAATTAGAAAATGCCAGAAAGAATCCCTGTTGAATAAAAAGGTATGATAATCAAGGTAATTTTTTTTATGTCATGCATCTACTGAATGTATGTATGTTATTATACTGTAGATAGATAGATAGATAGATAGATAGATAGATAGATAGATAGATAGATAGATAGATAGATATGTCTATCTATCTATCTATCTATCTATCTATCTATACATATCTATCTATCTGGATATATCCATATATATATCGATAGATAGATATCACTAATATGTGGAAGTTTGGATGTTTGTTACTTGATCATGCAACAATGGCTGAACGGATTTGAATGACATTTGACACACACACAATACTTTTTATCTTCATAACCAAAAAGTGGGCGGAGACAAATACAAATTTCACTGGGAAAATGTAAACTGTGTGACATGCATTGTAGGCCTCAGCGCTGTACTTGTCTGTGACTTTTGGTGACCGGGCACTATCTGCATTCAGCGCTTGCACTGTGTGACATGCATTGTAGGCCTCAGCGCTGTACTTGTCTGTGACTTTTGGTGACAGGGCACTGTCTGCATCCAGCGCTTGCACTGCGTGACATTGTGTGACATGTATTTCAAAAGGTGAAGATGCACTCACTGGCATACCTTTACTCAAAGAATGGCAAGGTGTGCAGAGGATCTGATCCAGGACATCACAGGATCTCAATGTCACAAGAAAGGCGTAATGATCTGCACCACCTTCAGTAAAAATCCTTATTTATTGTAAAAAATCAACATTAAAAAGCAAAACAGCAGGGCAAGACAGTCCACTGTTTCAGGCTATTGCCCATCCTCAAGTTGCCCAATACTCTTCTTATTGGGCAACTTGAGGATGGGCAATAGCCTGAAACAGTGGACTGTCTTGCCCTGCTGTTTTGCTTTTTAATGTTGATTTTTTACAATAAATAAGGATTTTTACTGAAGGTGGTGCGGATCATTACGCCTTTCTTGTGACATTGTGTGACATGCATTGTAGGTCTCAGCGCTGTACTAGTCTATAACATCAACATTTGTATTGCTGTTACAAATATTGTGTGCTGTTTGTGTACGTCATTTTAAAGCGGAACTGTAAAGTGTTTTTACACACATAGTTTCACTTACCTGGGGCCTCCCCAAGCCCCCAGCAGCCGTCCTGTCCTGCGCCGGTCCTGCCCGAGCCGCCGTTCTCCCGCCGCCAGCAGCTTTCGGTTTCGCCACCGGGCCACTGCGCCTGCGTGGCTCTGGCCACGCGTATCCTTTCTACACGTCCCCTGCTATTGCAGAGGGGAACGCGAAGAAAAGATGCGCTTGGCAGGGCTGCGCTGGCGTCGAATTAGAAGTCTATGGCACAGAGCGGCGGCGGGAGAACGGCGGCTCGGGTAGGACCGGCGCAGGACAGGACGGCTGCTGGGGGCTTGGGGAAGCCCCAGGTAAGTGAAACTATGTGTGTAAAAACACTTTACAGTTCCACTTTAACCTGTGTTCGGCAAATCAACCTAAATTTTCAATGAGTTTTAATATTTTCTTCTTGCTTGTTTATGTATGTTTCTTGGGGGTACTACTGCTCCTCTTCTGAAATGTTATTTCCTTTTTTTTATATAATTTTCAGAAAATGGTTACAGAGTCGTATGATTTCCTCAACCGTTTGGACCAAAAGAGAAGAGTGACAACCTGTCTTATGTCTGCTCTGCAGAGGAAGTTCAGCCACCAGCTTACTAGACTGCAGTTGCAGAAGAGTGACATCCTGGCTTATGTCTGCTCTGCGGAGGAAGTTCAGCCACCAGCTTACTAGACTGCAGTTGCAGAAGAGTGACATCCTGTCTTATGTCTGCTCTGCAGAGGAAGTTCAGCCACCAGCTTACTAGACTGCAGTTGCAGAAGAGTGACAACGTGGCTTATGTCTGCTCTGCAGAGGAAGTTCAGCCACCAGCTTACTAGACTGAACTTCTTCCGTAGAGCAGGCAGAAGCCAGGTTGTCACTCTTCTGCAACTTCAGTCTAGTAAGCTGGTGGCTGAACTTCCTCTGCAGAGCAGACATAAGCCACGTTGTCACTCTTCTGCAACTGCAGTCTAGTAAGCTGGTGACTGAACTTCCTCCGTAGAGCAGGCAGAAGCCAGGTTGTCACTCTTCTGCAACTTCAGTCACCAGCTTACTAGACTGCAGTTGTAGAAACGACATGAAATTAAAAGACGAGACAGTAAGCTGGTGGCTGAAGTGAAGGCCGATCTGAAGAGATGTAAGTATAAGAAAAAAGCAAATAAAAAGTAAATGCATGATGCTTGCTGTTAGGCCCATTACACACACATAGACTTCACTTAGAAAATCAGCCACCCGGTGGTGTAGGGGTTTATTTACCAAACGTATCTCCTGAGTTCTCTTTCCTTATTTATTTTTTACATTATTTATACAATCGTTGTTGAGATATATCTAGTGTGCATCATGAACTTGGTGGCATCAATCAAATAAAAAAAAAAAAAAAAAAGGCCAGCCCGTAATCAGCCCTCTTTTGGATCCTTGAAATTTATGGTTCTGCCCAAAGGCACTGCAATATGGACTCAAATGTTGAACAGTAATGTTGAACAGTGTTCCCTTGTGCTGATCCTTCTCCTGTCCCTGCGCAGTCCTAAAATTGTTCCTTCTCTTCTTCATCAACCACCTCCTCCTCTTAAAGCTGCATAACTTATTGTTCTTCTATTGCCTTTGCCTGTACAATGGTTACTGCATGAAAGCAGAGAGATAGACTGTTTATTCACAGTATCCCAAACTCGGACTCCATTATCATTATCCTGATGATGCTGACTGTGGCCTTTGGAGTGTAATTTTTATCCTCATCCCCTTCTTCCTCCCCTCTCACTCACAACCACTTGTCTGCCATTGTCACTTAGGCCCAGTTCACACTGTATTTTAAAGCTAAACAGAACCGGTAAAGCAGATCAGGTCTCCGATCTGGATGGCTTAGTCCACACCGGCAAAAGGATCCATGGAAACAGATCTGATCACAAGTTGATCAGATCAATTTTCACTCCGTTGCCACTCCGGACTGCTGAGTGGTCGAGTGAGGCAGGGAGGGTTTCTTACCTAGGATTCCGTCTCTTCCCCTTGTGTCACGTGACTACCAGGAAGCATGGAAGTCAAATGACGCGACATAAGACACAAGGGGAAGAGACGGAAGCCTGGGTAAGAAACCCTCCCCCACTCCCTCGCCTGCTCAGGAGTCTAGCGTCCCTAGCCCCCACATCCCCCAGACCCCCGCCTTCAGTAGAGCGGATTTCCAGCTGCAGTAAATGTCTTTTTTTTTTATGTACCAGTTAAGTCCCAGATAAACGTAACTCAGGCATCCGACATTTTTCAGTTACCACCTTAACTGGCTGGGAGAATGGAGAATGTAGCCTTTAAGTAAAGCATAATATACCATATAAGTTGTACCTCATTTATGTTATTTTCTTTCCTCTGTTTTGCTTACATCACAGCTTGGAGCACTTCAAATGACCAGGCAGGCCCGTCAACTACAGGCCCAAGGCACCATAGAGTCACCAAGTAGAGAAGACTATATCCGTATTCAGTGTTTGGTAATGAAATAAATCTTTAATTATCTCACATAAAAGTCTGGTACACACACACCTTCCACTTTGTTTTGGCAGTCAATGACCAATTTTACTACCTCCATTTTGTATGAGAGCTTAAATACAGAGAATGCTCATAGTATTTAATATCTGTTGACCCTTATACTACCAAGTTGTAAAATTGGTCATGACTGAGCAAACAAAGTTGAAGGTGTGTACTAGGCTTTAGAAAATAAAATTTTAGAGAGTATATAATTTTTTTCTTTCTCTTAACAGTTCTGATGAGTACTGTTCGCAGGCTGAAATGACAACAGGCAGACATGCAAGCTAAGATGGCATTAAGGCTTACATCCAGAATCTTAAGGTTCACATCTGAGCAGGCCCAGCACCTTCCTGTACATCGTAATCAATAAAAAACAGTTAAAGTGGACCACCTGAACTCTTGCACAGGACAGAGGGAAACACACAAAAATGTACCCTATATGTACAGTGCTGCCCATAATTATTCATACCCTTGGCAAATCATCTTGTATTTTTTTAATAGTACTTTGTATTGTAGCCACTGGAACTGAAAAACATTTATAAATGGCCTTGTAGCCCTTTCCTGACTTGTGAGCAGCCACAATGCGCAGTCGCAGGTCCTCATTGGCCTCGATTCATAAAGCATTCCCGCATTCGGAAATGCAAAAAAAACGCTCACTTTACCGACCACACACCAAAATATGCATTCATAAAGGCTTTTTCCGCATGAAAAGCCGACATTTGCGAGCAGAGTGATCAATCACCGCCTTGCCCGGTGATTATCACAGCAACAGTAACAAATGTCAATTCATAAAGATTAGAGGTAGCGGTATGCGGACGGGTATTACCGCTACCTCTGATGTGGCGAGAAGCGTGCGGAATCCGTTGCAGTGAATGGGACAGACCTCCCAAGCAGCTGCAGAGAGAACACCGCACGGAGGGATTCCGCCTGCTTCCCCTGTTTCCGCACGTCTCCCGACAGCCTAACGCCTGCCTACAGCGGAGTATCTCCGCACGTATATCACAAGTAGCTAAATTTTTATGAATTACCACCCTGAAGGCGGAAATACCGACAGCGGTGTTTCCCCGCTCGACTTTCCCCGCTCGCAGGCAGTTTTATGAATCGAAGCCATTGAGCTCCTTTGTCTTAGCCATGACTGACCACAAACCAACTGCAGAGAGCTGCTGTTTTTCACCTGTTGAGTTGATTAAAACAGCTGTTCCCAATTAATCCGGGTCAATAGGATGCTTTAGAACAACTTGGGCTCTTTGGAATGGTATAGAACTTTGGATTTTCCCACAGACTGTATGAAGGGTATGAATCATTTTGGATTAGACACTTTTTCCTCAAATGTAAATAAAGGCTGAGAAATATTTTTTCTCACAATCATTCCTCTTGTACATCGTCTTATTATCTTTTGGTAGACAGCTATGTCATTTCCCATCAAAAAATTACTTGCGGGTTAAATAAACGTAACAAGTCAAAATTTGTCAGGGGTATGAATAATTATCGGCAGCACTGTAAAAAGGCACACTGCAGATTTATTGCAGGATTTCTATCAGCTGCAACAAAGAAATGTTTTTGTTTAAAGGTTATTATGCTGTTGAGTTCTTTTAGAGCAGAGAGGACGATCTGAGTTCAGGTCCCTTTTAAAGAGAATCTGTACTCTTAAATTCTTACAATAAAAAGCATACCATTCTATTCATTATGTTCTCCTAGGCCCCTCTGTGCTGTTTCTGCCACTCCCTGCTGCGATCCTGGCTTGTAATTGCCAGTTTTAGGCAGTGTTTACAAACAAAAGACATGGCTGCTAAAAGCTTGTGATAGGCTCTAAGAAGCTCTATCTGTGACTCACACAGAGCCTGCAGGGGGCGTGGAGAGGGTGTTTATAGCTTCTATCCTATCACAGCAAAGCAGCAGATTCCTGCCTGAGTGCCTAAGCCCGACAAAGCCGTCAGAGGAAAGAAGATTCGATTATATAACAGAGATAACACAGCCGCTGTGCAACTAGGAAAGGCTGCAGTAAGACAGACCACATTAGAACAGGTATAGGAACTTATAGGATAGAAGAAATAAGGCTGAACATTTTGTTACAGAGTCTCTTTAAAATTTATTATGCTGTTGTGTATCTTTTAAAACAGAGAGGACATTCTGAGTTCAGGTCTGCTTTAAAGTTTATTATGCTGTTGTGTATCTTTTAGAGCAGAGAGGATTTCCTGATTTCAGGTCCACTTTCAAATACAGTAACTGGAGATAAAAAAATGTTTGCATTTATATATACATATGTATATATATATATATATATATATATATATATATATATATATATATATATATATATATATATATATATATATATATATATATAAATATACAATTTTTTTGGTAATTGATAGTGTCTGAGTTTTATTTATTTAGTGTAAATGCTTGATGAATCCCACAAGCAATGGTAATTTTTACAAGGAAAACTTAGTTAAAGCAGTAAAGGCAGAAAATGTGGTGTGACAATATTGTTTCTATTAACAGTATTACATTTAATACCTTAGAAATTTAATTGAGAAAAGGAAGCCAGAAAGAAATAAAATGAAATATACATCACAAGGGGAGCAAATGCTCAGTCCAGAGGACCGTGACCCTCTATCTTACAGTTTTATATCTTACAGTTATTCTTTTGAGACTTAAGGCTTGATTCACAAAGCGGTGCTAACTGTTAGCACGCCCGTGAAAAGCCCCTTTGCACGCCTAAAAGAGCTTTTCGCGCGTTAATTTGCGCGCAAACCGCATCGTGCGCAAAGTTATGCATGCAAAACTTTACGCGCGTAAACATTTATGCGCACAGTAAACCTTTATGCGCGCATAAAGGTTTACACGCGTAAAGTTTTGCGCGCATAACTTAGCACGCATCATGCGCAAAGTTATGCGTGCAAAACTTTACGCGCGTAAACATGTATGCGCACAGTAAACCTTTATGCGCGCATAAAGGTTTACACGCGTAAAGTTTTGCGCGCATAACTTAGCACACACAAAGTTTAGGAAATTGCACGCAAACTACTTAGCACCCTAGTTAGCACGCCCAAAGCCTTTAGGCGTGCTAACTGGGTTAGCACCGCTTTGTGAATCGAGCCCTTAGGCTGCAATTTAACTGTGACGGCAGCAGGTAAGTATTGGCAGCAGCAGGATAAAAACACAGTAAGGTCAGGCCTTAGTCCCCTAAAAAGCTAGGCGCGCAATATAATGTCACATAGCTCTAACAGTCAGCAGCAATTACATTTCATAAGCAGGGCCGGATTTGGGGGAAGGCCCCTAAGGCCAGTGCCTAGGGCGCCAGAATCCACCTGAATTTTAGGGGCGGGTAGAGATAGGTTGACTGCACCTGTCACCAGCTCTGAGAGGAGCTGCTCGGCGATTCCACAGCCACCCCTTCACTATGCGGGCTTGGAGTAGTGCAGGCTGGTGGAGAAAGCGAGCGTGCAGTAGCCAGTAGGCCGATTCTCTACTGTGACCCCCCTAGGCAGTGCCGTGCAGCTCCCTGTTAGCTGCCAGCGGCCGCATCACTTGACTCAGCGCCCCTTTCTCCCACCCTCCCAGAGGTAAAGTGACTGTCTCTGCATCTGTGCTGCGGGTCCGGGAACATGTGGGGGGAGGCTCGGGGAGGGACAGAAGACAAGGACATCATCCGCACTGGCTCCTGCTCTGAAGAGGGGGGGGGTGTTTAAAGGATAGAATAGACATGGTCCGGCTGAGGAGGGTTTGGGCAACATTTAGCTCCCTCCCTATACTAAAAGGGGTACATAGCATAGCATCTAGCAATGGGGGGGGGGGGGGATTATGATAGCATATGGCTGCCTGTGCTAATTGGGGGGGAGAAGCCTCTGGTCACCTATACTAAAGGGGAGGGAAATGGGGGAAACATCTGTCTACCTACAGTGGGTTGCAAAAGTATTCGGCCCCCTTGAAGTTTTCCACATTTTGTCACATTACTGCCACAAACATGCATCAATTTTATTGGAATTCCACGTGAAAGACCAATACAAAGTGGTGTACACGTGAGAAGTGGATCGAAAATCATACATGATTCCAAACATTTTTTACAAATCAATAACTGCAAAGTGGGGTTTGCGTAATTATTCGGCCCCTTGAGTCAATACTTTGTAGAACCACCTTTTGCTGCAATTACAGCTGCCATTCTTTTAGGGTATGTCTCTACCAGCTTTACACATCTAGAGACTGAAATCCTTGCCCATTCTTCTTTGCAAAACAGCTCCAACTCAGTCAGATTAGATGGACAGCGTTTGTGAACAGCAGTTTTCAGATCTTTCCACAGATTCTCGATTGGATTTAGATATTAGACTTTGACTGGGCCATTCTAACACATAGATATGTTTTGTTTTAAACCATTCCATTATTGCCCTGGCTTTATGTTTAGGGTCATTGTCCTGCTGGAAGGTGAACCTCCGCCCCAGTCTCAAGTCTTTTGCAGTCTCCAAGAGGTTTTCTTCCAAGTTTGCCCTGTATTTGGCTCCATCCATCTTCCCATCAACTCTGACCAGTTTCCCACCTGCACCTTTCCTTCTTAATTGTTGTGGCCAGGACTTTCAGACCTGTGTTTTCTTGGCATTTCCTTTCCTCAAAGTATAACTAACCACTGGGTAAATTGCTGCAAATGGGAATGTCACTATTAGTACACAAAGAACTCAGTGTGCTCAGTGTTGCCCATGACTCATGTATAAGTTGACCCCTATACTCTTATGAAGTGAATCATACCTAAATTTCTAGACTTATACTTGAGTATATACAGTAGTACATCTAGGCATATTTACATATTCACTTATGATCTTCAATATTTTCTAGGAAATTACACCAGGGGCGGTGTTCTAGGAAGTGAGGAATGGGGGGGGGGGGGGGAGGGTCAAAAAAGGGTAGTTGCTCAGGGCCCCTATCTCCTAAAGGGGCCAGAGACTTCTCACCATAATAGATGGATTTGCACCCGGTTATCCAGGAGCCTGGTAAACAGGCATTTCATCCTGTCTCTGAGGGCTGGTGCACACCGAGCGGCTTTTTGGGCGTTTTCAGATCCGCTTGCGGCTGCGGATCTGCTTGGTCAATGTATCTCAATGGGGTGGTGCACACCAGAGCGGCAGGCGTTTTGCAGAAACGAAAAATGCCTGGGTGAGGCATTTTTTGGATTGCGGATGCGTTTCTGCCTCAATGTTAAGTATAGGAAAAACGCAAACCGCTCTGAAAAACGGCACTTCAGAGCGGTTTTGCAGGCGTTTTTGTTACAGAAGCTGTTCAGTAACAGCTTTACTGTAACAATATATGAAATCTACTATACTGAAAACCGCAGCAGCAATCCGCAAAACGCTAGCAAAACGCCTCATAAAAATAAAAAAAAAGCGTTTAAAAATCTGCTAGCGTTTTGCGGATCTGCTAGCGGGTTTTGGTGTGCACCAGCCCTAATATTGTATCCATGAGTTTGAATCTATGCTACTTAAAGGAATACTATCGATTGAAACGACTTTTTTTTTAATACTCTATATTAGTGTACACATTACCACTAGTGCTAGGGGCACTTTATTTATTCACCCAGGTCTCTCTCTCACTATCCCTGCTTAAAAATTCATTTCTTACACAGCTCATAGTAGTTTGGGCCACCCTGAGCTGCTTGGTTACTCTGTCACACAGCTCACAAATATATTTCACTGTGTCACTCACAGCATGCAGCAGACATGAGGAGAAATAGGCTGATCTGAGGTGGTAACAGGTAACTAAATGAGCTGTAATATTGCTGGAATATAACTAGCCTTTAACAATAGTCTGTGTTTTCACTCAGACTGGCTTCCTGCTTGAGGTGATTCACTCCAGGCTGCATCCACTTTACAAGCTGCTGAGAGGGGCAGACCACTGTTTACAATTAGCATTATTAGTATCTTTATCAGTCAAGAGAAGCAAAGATAATAAACACACATTGCTAGAATCTTTAACCCCTTACCACCACATCAATAAGATTCTATCAGCAAGGTGATAATAACACTATAAACTGAGGAGTTGATAGCAACTCCCCTGTGCAGACATGGTCTTAGCCCTCTAGGAGCCTCAGTATTAGATACATTTGTATCCAACACTGACGGCCAAAACTGAGGGAGGATTTTACAGCTGAGAGGAACAGCTGTGTGAGGAATCAAATTGCTCCTAGTACTTGTCGTAATGTGTGCTACAACATACAGCATTTAAAAATAAATGCATACATCGATAGTATTCCTTTAAGTTTTCTTATGCAGTAATGTACTTATTCTGTTACCAGGAAGAAACTGGTTCTAAGCCCAGGTCTCCATTTTTTCTTTAAAACTAACCCTGAAGTCCAATGTGTTGCAAATGTGATTCTAGGTATGAATATATGAGTGCAAAGAAAGGGGGAGAGAGAAATCGAGAGAGAGAGAGAGAGAGAGAGAGAGAGAGGTCACATAGTCAGGGATGGGTTAAGGTGGAAGAGGGCGGTGTGTGTCACTTATATTAGCAGCTCCCTGTCTAGTCTCACAGAGGGACAGTGACAGAGGAGTAAGAGGGTGAGCTAGTCAAAGTGTTAGACTATGGCCCAGATCCAGCAGCCTGAGCCTGCCAAAGAAAACAAGCCCCAACCAGATAACCTTACCAAGGAGATCGACCTGATACAGAGAGACCCCAAGAATATTAACCAAGATGTGGTTCAGGTGAGATACAGCATATATCACTGAAGCTGTTTAGATATGTTGGTATACTTTCCTGTTTACAACTGTGTGTGTGTGTGTGTATTTTAGAATACTAAATGAAATCTCTTTCTACTGCTTTATAGACTGCTCCTAACACAATCAAATGCAGTGAAGATGGACACAATGTTGTAAAAAAAATACATCACATAAAAGCTATTATACAAATTGCAGTAGTTAATGGGAACCTGAAGCATGTGGTATATGGAGGCTGCCATAATTATTTCCTTTTAAACAATCCTAGGTGCCTGGTGTCCTGCTCATCCTACTGGCTTTAGTAGCGTTTGAATCACACACCTGGAACAAGCAAGTTACTCTTGTCATATTGTTCTCAGAAACATCGGATCTGCATGCTTGGTTAGGGTCTATGACTAAAAGTATTTGAGGCAGAGGTTCAGCAGGACAGCCAGATAATGTGTATTGTTTAAAGTTAAATATGTCAGCCTTTATATCCCTATCACGACTAAAACCCCAAAATGACTTCAGTTGCTTTAAAGAATGTGACACACAATTTTGTCTATGTAGCGTACTGTGGAATTTGGGCAGGTGCCTATAGAGGAAGATGCAACAATCTGAGCTTCATATCACACATGCCATTTCCTTACCTACAGTGTGTGTGTGTGTGTGTGTGTGTGTGTGTGTGTGTGTGTTCTTATGGAAAAAATGGCTTAGCAATATTTGTCAGTCTTTGTGTGTCTCTTCCCCATCCTTAAATGGGAATAATAATCTTGATTTTGGATTTGTGGTGAAAGCGTAAAGCTACGTTCACAGGGGTGCTTTGCAATGTGACGTAATGGCCACATTTTAACTCGGACAATCACACTGAAATACACCACCTGTGCGATATTCACAGTTCGACAGGTGTGTTATAAGGGTGTGCAGCATTCCAACGCACTGCATGCGGTGTGTTATCACAAAATGGATACATTAACAGTGACAGTGAAGCATACTTTTGACTGCATGCTTCACTGTAGAGGACGCTATGCCCCACTGTGTACATAGCCTAAATGCCTGCTCTTTCAAAGTCATTATGTACTGGGGTAACATGGGGCAGGGTTGATTAACTAAGACACTACTATTATTGTATGATAATGTTATCGTTGTTGAATGAGTGAAGTTAGGGTAAAGGTTTAATTTAGCAATGGGTTTAGGCATTGATAAAGAGTTAGTTAGCGATAAGGAGACATAGGGGTTGATTCACACAGCTTTTCTGTTGAATTTTATCTGACCTTACTTATTAACTCGCAACTGATCTGTCCTCGAATAATTTAACTCATGACTTATCTCACCTTATCTAACCAAACTCAGGATTTATCTCTCCTTATCTAACTTAACTCATGATTTATCTTTACCTAACTGACTTAAATCATGGTTTATCACTCCTTATGTGACTTAACTCATGAGTTATCTTTCCGTATGTATTTATCTCATAAATTATCTCTCCTTCCTGTTAAAGAGGATCTGTATTGTCCGATTTGTACGATAAAAAACATACCAATCGAGTCGCTGTGATCTCCTGGATCCCTCTTTGCTACTTCCACCGCGATCCTGGCTTTTAATCACCAGTTTTAGGTAGTGTTTACAAACAAAAAACATGGCCGCTAGCCAGTGAAGTATGAAGTGAAGTATGTGTAAATATATATATATATATATATATATATATATACACACATACACTAATATGTGTGTATGTATATATATATATATATATATATATATATATATATATATATATATATCCTCTATAATAAAATCCTGCATCACGCTGTCCCTGTGTAGCTTGTTGCGTGCTTATTGCTACTGCGCATGTGCGCAGCACCGACAGGGGGACAGGGACAGGGCCAGGGAGCCGGCGGGTGCGTGAGCGGGCGGGCGGCAGCTGGTGCGCGCGCACGTGCAGCAACATGCGGCGGCCGGCGAGAAACAGGCCCTAGAGCCATTTTTAAATGGGCTTATGTCTACTAGTATATATATATAATCTCATGTTACAATATACTACAAGTTTCTGCAAACCAGTAAGGGATTAGTCACAGTTTCTCAGCTTGTGACAGGCAGCTCCCTCCCCCCTCAGCCTCATAAACTGCATCACAGACAAGATGAAACTGAGAGCAGGGACGCTGTCTGTGAGGAATAAACAAAGCACACAGAGCCTGGAGGCGGCATGCATAACTTGTCATTACAACAGAGGCAGCCCATTCCTCCCTGGGTCCATACGGCTTGACAAAGAAAAGAAGATTAGAAATATTACAGAGACAGTGCAACTAGAAAAGGCTGCAGTAATCCAGACTACATTAGAACAGGTATAGGAACTTATAGGATAGAAGAAATAAGGCTGAACATTTTCTTACAGAGTCTCTCTAAGGTGAAAAATAAGTAAGCTTTGTGAATCAACCCCATAGTGTGGGAAGTGAAAGATTATTACATTAGTGGTTGTTGGATTGCAGCCTCATGCAGGTGCTCATAATGGCAACATTTTCTTAGTTACCTTAGATGAGGCTTATTTTTTTATAACACAGTATTTGAAATATATCCCATTCTGTATACAAAGTCTGGCATTATTTATTTTTATTATTACCTGACTAATCTTGCAGTGCTGACTTCCTGTGCTTATATCAGGAGGAGCTAGGGTGCAGACTCCTCCCTCTTTTCATCATCACTGATAGGCGGTAAGTTCTGCCCACTTACTTCCTGTGTTTCACAGGATGGAGCAGAGGGAGGGGTAAAGTTAGGTCAAGTGATCGTCTTATTCTGGGGTCGCAAATCAAACTATGCAGGCAGATCTCTAATCTGTACCTGGATGCTGTGCATACATTTTTTGCAGAACTGGCGTATAATTGTAAGCTTTGCTTACTTGTTGCCATAGCGACTGTGCCTGCTGCCAGGGGCAGTTGTGCCGATGATGTCAGTTCCTCTTCTGTGGTTCCTTCTTTGCGGCGGGGTGGAACGCAGTGAGGACGTCTGCTTCCCTGTTAGTGTATGGACAGCGCTGATTGGGGCTTCTACATGATGGGACTGGCCCCAACTTTGTTGGTGAAAGGGCTTGGCCGATTGGTGCGCGCACGCATGTGACACTTTACCGAGAATTTTTCAGCGCAGTTTACAGGTAAACACTTTTTTATTACTATTTGCATATTAAGTGATCAGTTCCCCATCAGTTGTCCCGCCCAGTCTGACCCCGATAGAGCCACACAGCCCTGCTTCCCACCCCATTTGATCTACTGCTTTGGCAGGTGGGACTTTAGAACAGCAGAGCAAGAGAAGGACACATTTAAAAAGACTTTTCTGTATCCCTTTAGATGTGCATATCTGTACACTAATACACAGAAGAGCTAAATGCACATTTAAAGCGATGCTGGGGATGCACTGGACAGAAAATAGAACGGCTCATGCACAGACTCACAGCTTCCTGCCTGAACTGCTGCACAGGTGGTAAGACTACTGAACAGGGCTTAGTGAATTGAAGCATGCTTTTGACCAGTGTCGGACTGGGAGGCTGCTTGGCCACTTGCTTGCCAAGCAGCAGTAATCAGGTGTGGCTGCTCACAGTGTAAACTTGCTGTAGGTTTCTATTGGGAGTGATAACACAGGGTTTCTGCTACTTGGCCAGCAGGTGGATTTTCTCAGGTTTTCCACCTCCCAGTCCCGACACTGCTTTTGACAAATTAACAAACGTCTACTGCATGCGGGAAATCTTATGCTTCATACACACTTGAGATAAAAGTCTTTGGAAAAGGCAAGATCACAGACCAATCTTACCACCCTTCATGTAGTATGAGAGCCATACTCTACACAGTCTATTCTATGGAGCTGCACTCCCCATCAGATAAAATCTTTGCAAGATGCTGCACACAAAGATGCCCGTACACACTCAAAAGATCATTATCTGCAAAAGATCTGTTCCTGCAAAATATCCATTCCTGCAAAATGCATTCATAGTCTATGAGATCTGCAGATCCTCATACACACTTGGTTTAACAGACAATCATCTGCAGATCATCTGCAGATCAGATTCACCAGGGTGGATTTTCAGATCTGCAGATGATTGCCAGATATGCAGATGAAGTCTGTTAAACCAAGTGTGTATGATGATCTGCAGATCTCATAGACTATGAATGCATTTTGCATGGCTCTCATACTACATGAAGTATGGCTCTCATACTACATGAAGGGTGGTAAGATTGGTCTGTGATCTTGCCTTTTCCAAAGACTTTTATCTCAAGTGTCTATGAAGCATTAGTGACACACATATGCAATTAACTTTTTCTCCTGAGTGTTCTCGCCGGTGATATTTTCAAAAAGCAAGCAAGAAAATACTTAAAATAGTTTTAATAGTACTTTTCCGCCTATTTTTTTGGTACTTTTTAAATTGCAAAGTGCTGAAAAATTATTCTAAATAGAAAATGAAAATGTATCTCCTAGGAGAAAACTCAGGAGAAAAAGTTAATCAATTGCATATGAGATAAGGTATTTTACTGACCTACATCCTGTTACCGAACTGCCCTCAGTGAACCGAGGCCATAGAAATGCATTTCCTATGTGATATTCTTGCACTCTGATTGACTTAAAGGACACCCGAATCTAAAATAAATGAATGAAATAAACAATTGTATCTATCTTCCTTCTCCTAAGAATGACTTTTTAAAGATATTCCACAGTTTTATTTCATGTTAATAAAACAGTTTAAATGTACTTTTTAAGTTTTGTTTTTGCTCAATGACACATTCATTGAAGTATGCCAGAGCTAAAATTTATGAACTATTGACCCTTTTCATTTCCTGCTTCTCTGAAGCCATTTTCTGCTAGGAAAGTGTTTTATACTTGGAATTTCTTGTCAGTAAAGGTCACACTGTAGTCACTTCCTGTCTGAGTCAGGACTGAGTCAGCCACTTACATACCTGATATTTAACTCTTTCAGGCAGAGAAAGAAAAAATAGGAACACAGCATAGTTATTTGTGTGCTTGGCACTGTACATACCCATGTCTATCTCATCATGTCGCATGTCACCTCGGGTATCGTTTAACCTAAAAGCAGGAAAACGAAAAATGCAGCATGTACTATGTTTGCATTTGGGTAAAAATCAAATTGCATCAGTGGCATTGGGGTACCACACTGGTACACTGATAATCATAATGCTCTTGGATCTGTGAACTGCTGGCAAAATGCAAACAAGGTTACGTTAAAGAGGAATTATAGTGAAAATAGCCTAATAAATAAAATTGCATACTTTTTGTTTACAACATTCCGTTATAAATTATATAATCAGCGTTTTCCCATTGTAAAATCTTTCCTCGCCCTGAAATGTATTATTACAGGTGGCAACATCTTTAGTCCTGCCCAGTGCATCTCTGCAGAATGTTTGTTTACTGAGTTCTGGAGCCAGTACAAAATATACCTAGTCTCCCAGAATGTTCTGGGAGAAATTACACATAGCTAAACAGCTTAGGCTAAATATCACTAGAAGGGCAGGGGTACATACCAGCGAGATGTAGCTATAGAGTGTGTTTCTGAGACTGAAACCAGGAAAATTAACGTAAAAGTGAATATCCTGAATACTTTACTGCATTGTGCTATGTCACTACAGTGCCTTGTTAAAGCGGATCCGAGATGAAAAACTATAAGAAGTAACTTGTCTATATATCTTATCTAAAGTTTATATAGTTTACACAGCAAATCTAGCTGCAAACAGCTTCAACAGTTTATGATTATTTATTCCTGTGATACCATGAGAGCGGCCATGTTCTGTTTGTCACATTACACAGAGACAAGCTGATCTGTATCTCCAGCCCTCAGCCTGTGAAAACTTCACTCCCCTCTCCTCCTCCCCTCTGCCTCTGAAATCTCTGGCTAGTAACCTCCTCCTCCTGCCCAGACTGACCTCCCATAAGCCCTTGCTACAGTGCCAAGGCACTCTGAAAAGCTGTGGGCGGGGCTTGTTTAGTTTATAGGGAATTAAGAGTATTAAAACAAAACAAAAAAAGTATTTGGCTTGAGGAATGCCCTATAAACTACATGAAAGGAACACAATTATGCAATGAGTAAAAGTTTATCTCGGATCCACTTTAAAGGAAAGCAGGAACACCAAAGGCCCTCTTATAAAAAAGCTACGCCGAGCACAAAGTAGCCTTTATAAAACCGAAGGTATTCAGTTTCAGTGAGAGATCATTCATATATGATGTTAGAACTGGATGGAAGAAGAGGGTTGCAACCAGAGCAATGCCAGTTATTGGTTAGTTGAATTTATGTCTGGACTTCAGCTTTTTACCCCCGGTATGATTCCATATGAACCACCAAGAAATCACAATCTTGAACATGTACCTACGAGTATAGTACACATCACAAGAGATGTTTATGGGTTTGTTTTAGCAACTCAGTGAACAAAACAGTAGCATGCAATCCCAGATCAGCTTTCAGCCATTCTAAATAAAACTCTGCAGCTGGTGCCCATCACACCCACACACTGTCAGACTCTAACATAGAGTAGTGGATAGCACTCTCGCCTTGCAGCAGGCCACTACCAGCAAGCCATGTCACTATCTGCAAGGAGTTAGTATGTTCTTACCATGTCTGTTTGGGTTTCCTCTGGGTACTCCAGTTTCCTCCCACATCCCAAAATCACAGGTTAATTGGCTTCCCCTAAAATTTGCCTTAGACAACAATGGGCATATAACTCTGGTAGGGATTAGATTGTGAGCCAGACCAGGCTAGAGGTTCTGAATGATCCTTCAAGAAACAGCAGTCTGCCATCTGATGGGAATCCCGATGACACATACAGAACAGAGTTTCAGCACTACATTCAGCAAATGGTTATGCAATGAAAAGTTTATCTGAACATGTGCAGAGGCTATTAATAGAATTGTTAATATCGAGGTTATCTTGGATCTCTCCTGTCTGTCTAGAAGAAAACAGTAGTGCTTAAGGTGGCCACACACGATACAATAAAATGATCCGATTTTTGCAGCAATTCGATAAAAATGATCATATCTCTATAGCTTTTTTTCATTCGACTGAAAATCTGATCGGATTTCCCGGTTTTTATTTATATCGATCCAGAAAGCCAGATATTTCTCTTCAATCTCTACTAAAGATTGTATGGTGTGTGTTGGATTGTCAGTTTTTTAATATACACACCCTAGCAATTTTCTCAGAGTTTCCAATCATTTTTATCATAATTGGGAAAAAATTGAACATAGGTGTGTGGTACATTGGTCATATTTTTTAAATGTTACAATCAGTCAGAAAAATTGATTGCAATTCTTAAATTGAACAGATATTTAAAAAATTGTATGGTGTCTGGCCACCTTTATAGAGGATTTAATATGATGACACTCTCCTATCACATCACAGCTTCCAACCTCTGCTTCAAAATTAGGCACCGTGTAAATAGAACACGGCTGCCGAGAAGTCTTCAGATCCCGACAGGCTGCTGGCGGGGTCGCTGTCATATGAAGCAGAAAAGCCCTGACAGCTGGAGCCTCAGCCCACATCCACCTCCGCACAGATATGAATATACAGAGGGAATTAATGGAATCCTCATAAACCCCAGCAGCGATAGTCCTTATAAGTCCACCACTGGCTTCTAAAAACAGAAGTTATTTACATGTAACGTCCAGCACAAATCTCTAGACAACCATGGAGATGATCTAATCCAGATAGGTGGAATGAAAACTGGAGCAAAATCAGCTTCCCATAGTAACTAAGCACAATATTTGTGACTTAAAGGAGTGACATTGTACATGATGAGATAGACATGTGTATGTACAGTGCCTAGCACACAAATAACTATGCTGTGTTCCTTTTTATCTTTCTCTGCCTGAAAGAGTTAAATATCAGGTATTTCTTTGATGTATAATGCTAGGTACACACCGTACAATTTACTGGCAGAGTTACCTGCCAGCTCGATTATTTCCAACATGTCCGATCTGAATTTCGATCGATTTATCAAAATACTTTTTTTTTATTGTTTTCTTTGATCGATTTTCATAGAAAAAACGATCGAAAATGATAAAAAAAAAATGGAAAATCAAAAAATCTATTGAAATTCAGATCGAACATGTTGGAAATAATCGATCTGGCAGGTAAATATGTCAGAAAATTATATGGTGTGTACCTAGCATTAGTGTTCCAGAAAACAGCAACCCAAGTTGGATTGGAGAGCTCAGAGAGGCTCTTTTGCATAGATAACAACTGAAGTTTCTTAACCACTTCAGCCTTCAGTGTTGTTTCACCTTATGCATCCGAGCAACTTTCACCTCCCATTCATTCACCAATAACTTTATCACTACTTATCACACTGAAATGATCTATATCTTGTTTTTTCTGCCACCATTTAGGCTTTCTTTGGGTGGTACATTTTGCTTATTAATTAATAAAATAATAATAATTATTTTATGGTTCAAAAAGCAGAGAGTCGGCACTACAGTATTTTATGTGCTGTCAGTAAGGAGGATATGGCAGGATACACACACCTTCTACAAACTCTGGTGCTGTCAGCGTGCTCTGATGGAAGAAGATTAGTGAGGCATAACAGAAGAAAGGGAGAGAGATCGGTAATGCTGCTAATGCTTTTATTCCAGAGTGCAGTAAACAGCAATGTCCAATGTGCAATAAGCAAAACTTCAAAGTGATACATCACAAAGTTCAATGGAGGACATAATATGGAGACATACCATGGCTATCTGTGCTACTGTACCTATCATTACTGCCTAAGGCTATCTGTACCCAGCACCCACCATTACTGCACCACCTTCTGAGTCATGGTATGTCTCCATATTATGTCCTCCATTGAACTTTGTGATGTGTCACTTTGAAGCTTTGCTTATTGCAAATTGGACATTGATGTTTACTGTACTCTGGAATAGCAAAAGCATTAGCAGCAGTGCTGTTCTCTCTCTCTTTCTTCTGTTATGCCTTAAGAATTATTTTATTCTAAATCCATTTTAACAGGAACATTAAGAAAAACATTGAATAAATTCATTATTTCTCAGTTTTCCGCCATTACAGTTGTAAAATAATACATGCTACCGTAATTAAAACCCATGTGTTTTATTTGCCCATTTGTCCCGGGTTATTACATCATTTAAATTAGGTCCCTATCACAATGTATGGCACCGATATTTTATTTGGAAATATAGGTGCCTTTTTCAGTTTTGCGTCCATCACTTATTACAAGCCCATAATTTAGAAAATAACAGTAATATACCTTACCACATACATGTTTAAAAAATGTCAGTCCCGAAGGTAACTATTTAAGTATTTTTATTGTAGAATTATTATTATTATTATTTTTTTTTACAAAAAAAATAATAATAATTGTGTAGCTATTGGGGAGTGTGGGAGGTAAGGGACTAATGTAAAAAAAATTCATTATCTGGAAATTTTACTATTTGGCCATAAATTGCAGCTCACTTGCATAGTATTACTATGCAAAGTGGAAGTAATGTGAAGAAGGGACAGAAGGGGATTTGTGAAAGACGGAGCCGTCTCTTTCACAGTGTCGGTCTGTCATACTTTGTTCCCATTCATTGATCTCCGGGCTAATGGAAGGCAGCGGGAGCGTGCAAGATCACGCGCCTCAGGCAGCTGCAGGTTATCTGGACGGAAATATCCATCCAGATACAATTAAGTGGTTAAAGAGAGACTGGAGTGAAAAAAAAAATTATGATATAATGATTTGTATGTGTAGTACAGCTAAGGAATAAAACATTAGAAGCAGAAACATAAGTCTAATATTGTTTTCAGTACAGGAAGAGTTAAGAAACTCCAGTTGTTATCTATGCAAAAGAGCCATTGAGCTCCACAACTTTCAAAGTCGCAGAAAGCTCTGTCTTCTGAAGCTTGTTATCTCAACTGTCAGACACTTTATTTTCTTTTTCTCTGCAGAGGACAGGTCAATAGTTCATTGGCCTGCTCTATAAAATCATTTAGAATGCTAGTAAACTGCAAATATTAGAGAATGATGCAATGTTATAAAAAAAACTATATAACTGAAAATAAAAATTTGAGAATATTTTCTTTGCTACTAAAGTCCTAGTAAATATCCATACCACACAAGCAATTCATAACATATTTTTTTTTCCGCTTCAGTGTCTCTTTAACTCTTACTGCACAGGAAACAATATTAAACTCATATCTGTGCTAATAATGTTCTATTTCTTAGCTGTACTACACACTTATTTCATAAGTTGATTTTCACTACATATTCTCTTTAACTAAATGACTTTAATTACTTCACCACTAAGGGGTTTTAAAACCCCTTAAAGGAGTTGTCAGGCAAAAATGAGGAAAATAAGCACTACTTACCGGGGGCCTCCTCCAGCCCCAAGCTTCCAGCACGTCCCTCGCCGCAGCTCTCCCCGCAGCCGTTCGCCGGAGCTCCGACCCGGTCACCGGCGATGACGTCAGAGCGACCTGGAGGTCGCTGTCAATCACCGATCGGTGCTGTCAATCACCGCCACGTGGGCCGTAGCAGACTGCGCAGGTGCAGTAGTTCTGCGCTTGCGCAGTCCGCTCCGGCCCATGTGGCGGTGATTGACAGCGCCGATCTAGAGCGACCTCCAGGTCGCTCTGACGTCATCGCCGGGGACCGATTCGGAGCTCCAGCGAATGGCTGCGGGGAGAGTTGCGGCGAGGGACGTGCTGGGAGCTTAGGGCTGGAGGAAGCCCCCAGTAAGTAGCGCTTATGTTCTGCATTTTTGCCTGATGGCTCCTTTAAGGACCAGAGCAATTTTCCCATTTCAGCTCTTCTTCCATTCATTTGCCTAACTTTATCAATAATTATTGCCCCTTAATGAGCTATACATTTTTTGTCACCAATTAAGCTTTCTTTAGGTGGTACTTTTTGCTAAGAATTCTTTTAATGAATATGCATTTCAACAGGAATAAGAAAAAAAATGAAAAAAAAAATATTTCTGTGATGATCCGCTCAGCTGTTTGACCATTCCTTATGTCTGAGAGATGCAGGTCTCTGGAGAAGAGACCTGGCTTCATATTGCAACCTGCAGAGTTGCTTTGCTGAGGGATTTGCATGCATGCAAATTGCCCAGCTGTCTCCTTTGTGGGCTGGCACTATATAAGGCTCCTGCTGACCAGAAGGCTTTGCTGGTCATAACGGTTTGTTAACACACTCCTGGAGTGTCAGCCTTCTCTGTTGGATTGTTTAAGATTAGCTTAGAGTAATTCTTGGGACTGCGCTAGGCATCCTTGTTAGGTGCAGTCAGGACTGTATTATATGTTTGCCTTGTTCTGTCTGGGAGTGTAGGCCGGAGCAGCGGTTGCTACCGGTAACTCCTTCTGTCTTGCGATTGTCCTGTCGCCGGCGGCGGTCGACAGGAAATCGCTCTGTCTGTCTGGATCGCACTCGCCCTAGCGTTAGAGGCGGTGGATTCTTGTGGTCTGTATCTTGGAGCTAACCTTAGCTACGGTCGCTTCTGGTTACTCCTTCTGTCTCTTGTGTGCTTGGATCACACTGCTCTGACGGAAGAGCAGTGGATCTTTCTCGTACTTGGTTCGCACTGGCTCTGACAGTAAGAGCAGTGGTTCCTGTGTGACTCATTCCTGTTGTTCATTTGTATGTCTGTCTGTCTACGCCTGCTGGTGCCTGCGGTAAGGCAACCGTATAGCAAGCGCGTCTGTCTTGTGTTGGTTAGTTAGGCGTGCTTGTCTCTGTTGTGCTTAACACGCGGAGACCGTGCTGCAAACGCGTTCGCTGTTGCGAATGAGTGCGGTGTTCGCGTTTAGTTAGCGTTTGTTATTTTTCTTATCTTCTCATTGTATGATTTGCTGTGCCTTTGCTACTCTCGTGCTCTGCCTTGCTGTAGCCTTGTGTCACCTCTGGCAATCGCCTCTCTCGCGATTGCGTTCCTACTTCATATCTACTGTTGTGTATGCACCGTCACGGGTTGGCGACTAGATTGGTGCACACACATACAATCTGTCTCTTTGCTCATTCTCATTCGCAATCGCTTCTCAGGCGATTGCGTTCTCACTCGGTTTCCTCTGTTGTGTGTCCACCGTCGCAGGTTGGCGACTAGATTGGTGCACACACATACATTCCTCCTCTGTGCTTATTCTGTCTTGTGTCGCTGTTAGCAATCACCATCTCCTGCGATTGCCTTCTCACCTGATCTTCATGGTTGTGTGTTCATCGTCGCAGGGTGGCGACTAGATTGGTGGACACACATACCCTCTGTCGCTTTGCTCTCTCTCTTTCAGGGCTATCTTGCCCTTACGTTTCTTCCCTTCGTACAATTCCTGTCTGGCGTCTGTGGCAGGGCAGAGGATCAGTTCCTCTGCACTCCACAGCTCCATCTGCCGACAGGAATTTCCCTCTACAGGTGCATTGCACCTTTTACTGGGTTCTCTCAAATTATACGCTTGTGGAGGATTTCCGCAGTGTCAGCGCACATCCTGTGCGCTGACCACGGAGAGAATTCCACAATCGTTACAATTTCTCAGTTTTTAGCCATTATAGTTTTAAAATAAAATGTACGACTCTAGATAAAATTCACACATTTTATTTGCCCATTGGTTATTACAATATTAAATTATGTACCTAGTACAATGTATGGCGACAATATTTTATTTGGAATAATGGTGTTGTGTATTTGTTTTTTGTTTTTGCTTTTTCACTGTACCCTCTTCATAATTACAAGCTGTTATTTGCAAAAATAACCATTATATACCCTCATGGCATACATAAATAAAAAGCCTAGTCTAACAATTTATGTATTCTCTTTTAAATTCCATTACTTTGGCTTTTTTTTAAACTATGGGGGACAGAAAGGGGTTAGTTGTATTTTTATTTATATATGTTTTTTTTTTTATTGGTCAAATATAATAGGGTAGTAGTGCACTATTTATTAGATTTGTCCACTAGATTTGTCCACTACATTGCGCCTACCCGTATAGAAAGCTGAGTATGTAAAGCTGAGTATGTATGTAGCTTTCTGTATGAAACAAAAGTAAAAGTTATGTTCGTTGCAGCAGATTATTTAGTAATCAGCACTTAGATTGAGTTTGGGACATATATTTCCATTCACCAATTTGTCTTTTAACCACTTAAAGAGAATCTGTATTGTTAAAATCGCACAAAAGTAAACATACCAGTGCGTTAGGGGACATCTCCTATTACCCTCTGACACAATTTCGCCGCTCCTCGCCGCATTAAAAGTGGTTAAAAACAGTTTTAAAAAGTTTGTTTATAAACAAACAAAATGGCCACCAAAACAGGAAGTAGGTTGATGTACAGTATGTCCACACATAGAAAATACAACCATACACAAGCAGGCTGTATACAACCTTCCTTTTGAATCTCAAGAGATCATTTGTGTGTTTCTTTCCCCCTGCATCTCTCATGCACTGACGTTTCAGGCTGCTTGTTTCTTCCTGCAAACAGCTTTGCCCTTGTTTGTAATTCTTCAGTATGTGAAAGCCCAGCCAGCTCAGAGGACGATTTATCCAGCTTGTAAAAGATAAGAGAGAATCTGCCCTAATCTAAATAATACACAGGCAGTGTGCATAGAGGGGCCTGGAAGGGGGAGTTCATAGCAGAACCACAACACAGATGAACTTGGCAGCCTTCCAGACACAGGCCGACAAGTCTGACAAGAGAGAGATAAGTTGATTTATTACAGAGACTGTGATAGCAGAAAGTGCTGCAGTAAGCCAGAACACATTAGAATAGCTTTTTGAACTTGTAGGATGATAAAAAACAGGATGCAATTTTTGTTACGGAGTCTCTTTAAAGTGACCCTTAAGCCAAAAAAAAATGAGTTTTACTCACCTGGGGCTTCCAATAGCCCCCTGCAGCTGTCCGGTGCCCTCGCCATGTCCCTCCTGTCTCCGCAGGCGGCCACTTCCGGTTTCGCCATCAGCCGCCGACAGGCTGGGAACACGAGTGATTCTTCGCGTTCCCAGCCACAATAGCTCCCTCTATGCTGCTATAGCAGCCCTCTATGCAAGCACACAGCATCAACAAATACCCAGCAAACTTAAACAGGCTCTACACCTCCTGTCACTGCCAACCAACATTACTGTTTATCTGTCTGTACCCTCATCACCTCTATCTAGGCATCACTACAACCGCAATTGCAGTCTATTTATCTTTTTAAGGAAGGCAGGTAGTATCTGTGCTGCTTTTACTCTGTTCCCTCTCTGCCTGCCGTTTTCCCTCTAAAAGGTGAACATCTGCCAATAAAGCAAATGTATACCTCACATATTTTGGAGCCAGGATTAGGGACACTAAGACCCGCCCACCACAATTTTGCATGCAGCACACCCTGCTCTCTCCACTATACAGTTGCCTGGTGTCTAGTGGTCCCCCTCCTATCCCCATACAGTTTCCTGGTGTCTAATGGTGCACCCCAGCCAGTTCCCTTGTGTCTATTGGTTCCCCCTCCTTCCCCCACATAGCTTCCCTGTTGTTTTATGGTTCCTCTCTTCCCCATATAGCTTTTCTTGTGTTTAGTGGCCTCCCTGCCCAGTGCTTCCTCAAATATCTTCCCTAGTATTTAGTGAAATGCCCCACCAACCCTGTGTCCTATGCTCTCCCATATAGCTTCCCTAATCGTTAGTGGCCTCCCATCTTGAGCTCCCCAATATTGCTTCCCCAGTGTTTAGTGTCCCCCCTCCTGTGCTCCCCATATAGCTTCCCTGGTGTTTTGTGACCTCATGTCCTGTGCTCCCTCAGCCAGAGTATTTACTACTCTCAGCTCCTTCGGGCACTCCAGTGATGTGTGTCCATCTTCTCACTGCTCTCTGCCTGGTATCTCAATCTCCTCATGTCAGGCGTAGCCATATGACACAGGAGGAGAAGTAGGCAGCAGTGGTGGGCTGTAGTGGATGGACAAACATTGCTGTATGCCAGCACAACTACTGCTGGGCATATACTATGCTGAATATACTATGCTAGGGGACAGCCCAGCCAACCTGTGAAAACCAAAACCAAATTGGGATGGTTAAGAGGTATGCAAATTTAAACTTAAAAATGAAAACAAGACTGAATAATATAATAATAGTAATAAGGCTCCAACTGCCATCTACCGTATTTTTCGGACTATAAGACGCTCCGGACCATAAGACGCACCTAGGTTTAGAGGACAAAAAACAAGGAAAAAAAAATTACACTAAACCAGGTGCATCCATGGCAGTGGCATCTTGTGGAGCTTCTCTACCCAAACTGTTTCTGTTAGCCCCTAATACAGTAATACCCCTTATTTACAGTAATCCCTGCCCCCACCCCAATTACAATAATACCCCCATGTACAGTAATCCCCTGCCCCACCCCAATTACAATAATACCCCCATGTACAGTGATCCCCTGCCCCCACCCCAATTACAGTAATACCCCCATGTACAGTGATCCCCTGCCCCCACCCCAATTACAATAATACCCCCATGTACAGTAATCCCCTGCCCCACCCCAATTACAATAATACCCCCATGTACAGTGATCCCCTGCCCCCACCCCAATTACAGTAATACCCCCATGTACAGTGATCCCCTGCCCCCACCCCAATTACAATAATACCCCCATGTACAGTGATCCCCTGCCCCCACCCCAATTACAGTAATACCCCCATGTACAGTGATCCCCTGCCCCCACCCCAATTACAATAATACCCCCATGTACAGTAATCCCCTGCCCCACCCCAATTACAATAATACCCCCATGTACAGTGATCCCCTGCCCCCACCCCAATTACAGTAATACCCCCATGTACAGTGATCCCCTGCCCCCACCCCAATTACAGTAATACCCCCATGTACAGTGATCCACTGCCCCCACCCCAATTACAGTAATACCCCCATGTACAGTGATCCCCTGCCCCCACCCCAATTACAGTAATACCCCCATGTACAGTGATCCCCTGCCCCCACCCCAATTACAGTAATACCCCCATTTACAGTGATCCCCTGCCCCCACCCCAATTACAGTAATACCACCATTTACAGTGATCCCCTGCCCCCACCCCAATTACAGTAATACCCCCATTTACAGTGATCCCCTGCCCCCACCCCAATTACAGTAATACCCCCATTTACAGTGATCCCTGCCCCCACCCTAATTACAGTAAAACCACCATTTACAGTGATCCCCTGCCCCCACCCCAATTAAATTGAGCAATGACACTGGCAAGCCCCCCTCCCTCCGATATGGATAGTGCTGCAGAGACTCCCTCCCTCCAATATACCAAGTGCTGGCAGCGTTACTTACTCAGCCATCCACCCGGGGGCATGACATCAGGGAGCAGCAGTGTCTGCATGATCAAGGCATCCCTCCACCCGCAGACATGAGACATCAATGAGCGCCGATGTGTGATCGAAGCTGCCATCCACCCGCGGACATAAGACACTGCATACCAGCCTGCAGCCCATGCGATGCTTTCCTCTGCCTCCCGTGTCCCTCCAGCTGCAGCCGCTTTTACAATCATGCCGGTCAACACAATACCGGCTTCTCCGCAACTTCCTGGTTAGTGATGTAATGTCACTACGTGATTTGAAGCGCACGTGTGCGCTCCAGATCACGTAGTGACATTACATCACTAACCAGGAAGTGCGGGGGAAGCCGGTATTGTGTTGACCGGCATGATTGTAAAAGCGGCTGCAGCTGGAGGGACACGGGAGGCAGAGGAAAGCATCGCATGGGCTGCAGGCTGGTATGCAGTGTCTTATGTCCGCGGGTGGATGGCAGCTTCGATCACACATCGGCGCTCATTGATGTCTCGTGTCCGCGGGTGGAGGGATGCCTTGATCACGCAGACACTGCCGCTTGCTGAAAACTGGCCCCGCCGCCGATACCGCCTGCTCTGGGGGTCACTGACAGAGAGGGGGATGAGAGTAGCCCGCTGCCGGCTGGATCGGTAGGTGCTCTGATGGTCCCAAAACCGTATATTCGCACTATAAGACGCACCGACTTTTCCCCCCCAGTTTTGGGGAAGAAAAAGTGCGTCTTATAGTCCGAAAAATACGGTATGTATTTACAAAAAGTTGTACCTGCATTTGGCAGAGGGCTGAACATGTCATCTTGTTTCAGGTGGATTTCGAGGATGTTATCGCTGAGCCAGACAGCATTCACAGCTTTGACGGGGTGTGGAAAACCAGCAGCACCACCTTTACCGTCACCAAATATTGGTGTTACCGCGTACTCTCCTCCATCCTGGGCCTCCCACTAGCCCTGATCTGGGGATTCCTGTTTGCCTGCCTGTCTTTCTGTCACATCTGGGCTGTGGTCCCCTGTGTAAAGAGTTACATGATGGAAGTGCACTGCTTAGGCCAGTTCTATGCAGTCTGCGTTCAGACCTTCTGCGATCCCATCTTTGAAGCTATGGGGAAGGCGCTGGGTGGAATCCGAGTGGCCCTCAGAAAAGAAGTTTGAAAAGTTCAAATGACTGAAATGGAACTAATCATAGTGTTGCAATGCATTGTGGGTCGCTCTGGAAGCAGACTTCTGGGAAATCAAGATATAAATCATTACAGAGCCGACTGGTTCAGCATTTTTCTACATTCTTTACTAAAGATTAATGCAAAGCTATACAAGCATAAATGTGTACAGTATCAATTGGGTTTCTGTGTACCTATAAAGGACTCTGGGTGAAAACACCATTACAATACTTCTGTCCTGTAATCTTGTGAACACCTGCAGAGCTTCAGATATCACCATAGACCACGGAGCAAACCAGTGAATGCAGCTACTCTCTAAAGTTCCAGCTCTGCCTCACACCCACTAATGCATCATCCGTCTTTTAAACAACAATAACTCTGTTGGGATTATAGCTTCAGGTCCACGTTGTGTTTTTTGTAATGCATATTTTGTGGACTGTAATATAATTTGCAATGCCAAAAGTTTTACATAAACCATTTTTACATGAGTCATTTTTATTACTGGGCTGACAGGGTCTACACAACCGAACCAGGTCATATGGGTGCCGGCGGGCTTCAGTAAAATGGGTGCCACATTTACTTGCAGCTGTAGTGGAGTGGTGCAATTATTTGGGTGAGGGCTGCACAGATATCAGATGAGGGTGTCTTTAGCAGTGAAGGTAGATATTGTATCAAAGGAGGGGGAAGGTTCAGTTAGGGTTAGGCATTGATGGAGGTTTCAATGAGAATAAGGTTAGGCTGAGGGCCATTGCACGCTACGTCGCAGTGCAGTACTCTTTCCTGCTGCAAGGGCCATGCAAGTCTGGGGAGACTTGCACACTTTATGCAATGCGACGTGGTGTCCCAGTAGTATCCAAATTGGCGTAATGCCGACGCAGAGGCTGCAGTGCCTTACCGCATGACCGTGCCTATCACATGGATTAGGTAGTAATGCAGATCAATGGGCGTGCAGTAAGTGTGCACGGTAGAAGCACGGTGCAACTCGGCGCGCATGTGCGGACGGAGTCTCCAGTGACATACTTCCTGCCCAGCAAGGAGTACGTCACTATCTGGGGGGCGGTGCTATGCATGTGACCCTGTCACCACACCACGGCACAGAGTCATATAAAGGTTGATTTCTGCGGTGCAAAGCTCATCGCACCTCAAATAATAGGTGTACAACCGGCCGGAGTGCTAGTAAAAGATCACTAAAAATGACTGATCTTCTACTATCGTATTACCCATTGCCCAATAGAAGAAAATCAGGAATTTTACTGATATTTTACTAGCCGCCTTCCCTGCCACCCAATTTACCGTGGCACCCTTTTTAGATGTACACCTCCAACACTGGCTTTCTAAACATTCAGGGATGCTGCTTGCTTGAGAGAACAGCAAGTTTTTGAGCCGTGCACACATCTCCTCTTATCCCTACCCTATATATCAAGAGAAGGACTGTCAGGGGGGCGACCGGGTCCCTGACCTTGCCAACCTCCAATCACTCAGGTGTTCAGAAATGAAGTCTATGTGGCCAGCACTGCAGCTCAGCAGACTCTTCATCTTGCTACGTAGCTCCTCCCCAATCAGTGTGTAATGGAACATTCGTTCTTACAACACCCTCTACATTGGCGTCAATTCACCAGAGGTTACCAACCTATTTATCTCTTGGGAGGTAATTTACCTCCTGTGATATCTCCAAATAGCAATTCTCCAGAAGTATAGGGGAAAATATTGACAGAGAGAAATGCAAGAGATAAATGTGAGATAAGTATGAGATAAATAGGTGATAGTTAGTAGTTAGTTTTTCTCCAAATCACAATTCACCAGGGAAGAAAGGGGGTGTGGCCATTTGTTATTTTTTCATCTCTTTTTCCCCTGAATGAACCTGGAGATATCGTGGTTTTCACACAGCAGCTGCTGCTGTGGAAGATGGAGCCTTTTGAGCTTACTCTGTTACAGCTTGCTTCTATTATGAGGAGACGAAGGCGCAGGAGGAGGGTCTGTTTAATCGCCCCTCGTATTTTTCGTGAGAGAACAGTTCTTGATAATTTTACTGAGACAGAGGTGGTGAAGAAGTTCAGACTCACTCGTGATATGATTTTTAATATATATCAGGAGATAGCACCTGTAATCGATGCTCCTAGTATCAAAAATAAATCGGTGCACGGATTAGTGAAACTATTAGCCACCCTTCACTTTTTAGGAAGGGAGAAAGCAGCGGATGCAGCAGAAACAGCTCTGCTTGAGCGGCCACACTCTCCTGAGTCTCCCGGCATAAGTTTGTGCACAGCGCCCCTCCCCCTTCGCAGGGGCCTTGAGGTCAGCAGATATGCTGTCTCTGGGAGATGCAGTGAAGACAGAGTGGGGCGGCATAGAAGCCAGGGATTAGCGGCGGCCAGCGGGAGGTAGCAGAGCGGGGTGGCAGCGCTAGTAGCACAAAAAATCGAAGGCACTGACGATCTCTAGATCGTCTGCATGTGAATCGTGGTTTCGGTTTTTAACCGCAAAACCGTGCAGCCCTACTCCCTCGTCCCAACTCCCATACTTGGTCAGATGCATCAACAGCTGCCCCCCCCCATTCTTTTTCACATGTATCCTCTCTTCAACCCCTCCCCTCCATACTTAGCCAGATGCCGCCTCCTCCTCCCCTCCCCCCGGTCATATGTATTCTGTCTCATTCCTCCACCCCCCCATACGAAGATACCTACCTCTGCTGCCCCGCCTCATAGTTGGTCAGATGTGTCCTCTCCAACCAACTCCAAGACCCCCCCCCCCCGCATCCTCTCTCATCCCCCCCCCCCCCCAACATACTTGGTCAAATGTGTCCTCTCTCCTCCCTCCTCCCATACTTACTCAAATGCATCCTCTGCTGCCAACCCCTCCATACTTAGCCAGATGCCTCCTCTGCCCTCCCCATACTTGGTCAGATTGTCTCTCATGCCCCCCCCCCCCCCGATGCCTCCTCTACTCCCCCCCCCATACTTGGTCAAATGCGTCCTCTCTTGCCCCCCCCCCCTCCCCTCAGATGTCCTCTCACCCCCCACAGTTGAATATGCGTATTCTTTGCGCCCCCCCCATACTAGGTCAGATGCATCCTCTCTCGTCCCCCACCCCACATACTAGGTCAGATGCATCTTCTCTCGTCCCCCACCCCACATACTAGGTCAGATGTATCCTCTCTCCTCCCACCCTACCCCTACCCCCCTTGATCAAATATGCTCTCTCACTCCCCCATACTTAGTTATATGCATCCTCTCTCATCCCCCTAAACTTGATTCTATGCATCCACTCTTACCCCCCCCACATGTTTAATACCTCCGTTATCTGTGCTGAAAGATGTGCGGGGGGGGGGGGAATACTCACTCAGCCTCTCTCCAGCGATCAGACTGCAGTCTCCACTGGTCTGGTCACAGTACGGGGATGTGGCCACCCACCTACCTCCCTTCCAATCCCCGGTGGCACTGTGCTTTCAGATGTGCGGGGGAGGGGTATCACTCACTGCCTCTCCCCAGCGATGAACGTCGGGTACAGCTCCGGTATGTGCGGCGGCGGGTCGGATTCCGCACTGTGCCCGTCTCCGTGCTGTCTCCTGCATTACAGCTCCGGCCCACTCCACAAAATACGGGGGATGCAGCCACCCACCTTGCAATCCCTGGTGGTGCTGTGCAGTGAGATGTGCGGCGGCGGGTCCGGGGGGGGGGGGGGGGGGAATAGTCACTGTGCCTCTCTCTCCGTGCAGTCACAGTACGGGGATGCGGCTTGCGGGGGGTGGAGGAAACGGAGAAGTGAATTGGAAGGGAGCGCATCAGATAGGAGGAGGGCGCGGAGATAACAAGGGGGTGATAGTAAAGCGCGGAGAGGGCAGGAGAGAACAAGGTGGTCTAAAAGTAGAGAGGGAACTAGTTTGCAAAAAACACCGCTGGCATCTTTGGAGAAGCTCCAAAAAAAATTTCTGCCTGGATTGCTGCATGCAGCCGCCTTCCTCTTCCACTAAACCCCACTCCACTGCACATACAGGAAGCACGCCCAGCTAACATCTGGCAGTAAAAGGCTCGAATAGTCTGATCACGTAGTAGTAAAACTCCTCCTCCTACCCACAATGCTTCACTTTCAAGCTTACAGAGAGGAAAAGTATCCCATGTAAATCATTAACAACGATTACCTAACGCTCTGCTTTCTCACACTTTCCTCATGCTTATCTCTCCATTATCCCCTGCTATCAAACACTTTTCTCTCTGTCCTCTCCCACTGGTGAATTGACTCCAGAGTGTTAAAATAACTCATGAGATAAACTACCTACCTTTTTTCTCTTAGTAAATCCTCTCTGGTGAATTGACGCCAATAATGTGTTTACAAAAAGCAGCAAGAAATATTTTTTTGCACGATAACAAGGCCTTTTTAAACACACTGGTGTGGGTAGGGCTCATACCTTATATGCACTGAGCAGGAAGAAACTGTACAGGAAAATAACACTCTTCTGAGCTGCAGTGCTGGCAACACAGAGTTAGTATCTCAGTAGCAGAGAGAGGAGGTGGATTTAGTAAGATGATGAGCTTGTGCTAAAGCAGTGTTCCCCAAACCTGTCCTCAACGCCCACCAACAGTGCATGTTTTGTGGAAATCCACACAGGTAGTTAATCATAATCAGCTCTGCTGAGACACTAATTAGCTCACCTGTGCATGTTTGTGGATTACTGCAAAACATATACTGTTGGAGGGCCTTGAGGACAGGGTTGGGTGCAGAGTGAAGGTGTTTTAGTAGACAGGTTGCCCGTGAGTATGGCGCGCACCCCGAACCATCGCTCATCGCTGCTGTCGCCAGGCGATTGGCCGCCGCAACTGTCACTAGTCCGCGTGTGTATGTGGACTAGCGACAGCAACCTCTATGCAGAACACGGAGCTTCCAGCGGGGGGGGGGGGGGGGAACGTCGGCAACAGCTTCCGTCGCACAGCTGATCCCTCTTCCGCGTGTGTACGCGGAGGGACCTGGCGACGAGCTGTCGCCGGTTTGTCGCGCACACGCTCCCGTGTGCTAGCGACAGGCCACAAATGTAGCCCGTGAGTATGGGCCATAAGAGCTTTCATTGCTGAACGGTATGCAGGGGTCCTCACACTCACATCAGCACTGCTTACATGGTATGTCTAGTCAGCACTCTGCATGCACTTTGGAATCTGTTGATCATATGATGAAGCTTCTCTGTCTTAATGCTGCCCTGCCCCTTGGGCTACACCCCCCTCCCATAGTGAAGAATCAAAGAGAGGCTGAGGGGGCCGCACCTCTTCCCATAACCTTCCAGTGCACATCCAAGAAACCTCCACTGAGTCCCTCAGTACTGTGTTCCTGCCACAGCCATATGCTCTACTAACGAATAGAATTTGGGGGGAAGTTAGTAAGTATAACACTCAAACCCCTCCCAACTACGCGTGTGTGTGTGTGCGCGCGTACGTGTGTGTGTGCGCGCGTACGTGCGTGCGTGCGTGTGTACACAATGCACAGTGGATTTTGTTTGGATTTTAGAGTCACGTTCAACTATAAATCCATGATCTCCACATTTCTCCTAGTGAGTTTGAAGGTACATGTGATTCTGATTCCTTCAAGCCGAATTGGTGGAAATATGCTGCAGGCAGTGTGTTGGTTGATTTAGTGCAGGGGTCACCAAACGTTTTGGGTCGAGGGCTGGGACCATATACTTTAGACTACTGGGGAGCCGGAGTATACATAAAATGATGTAGAAGTCTTTGCGGGCCAGACAGTAAAGCATACCCAGGTGACAACCTGCAGTCCAATTGGACAGCAGTGTCACCTGATGTGGAATTTGATTGGAGACCAGCGAATTACTGCTTTCTGGCTTCCATGTGGATGGGTGGTGCCAGCACTTCTATTCTATATGCGGGCCACCAATATTTAAAAATGTAGCTGACTGCATCTATAAGTAATACATTTTGTGTGTGGGAGGGCCAGTAAAAAAGCCTCAGGAGGCCACATTCGGACCACGGGCCTTAGTTTGAGGACCACTGATTTAGTGGGATCCCCCCGCCATGATTTAGTGGGATCCCCCGCCCATAGGGTTCCACTGGCCTAGCTCTTTGCAGATCAGCAAATCCTCCTAAAGTGCTGCTATTGTAACTCGGCCCTTAGGCTACTTTTAAACTGCAGAGCTGCGCTGCACTGCTTGGGAAAAATAGAATTGCTACGGAAAGTAAAAGTCACATTGAATGTATAGTGCCTGCAGTGCGATGTATACAGTGTGTATACAGTGAAGCATACTGTACATAGAAGGGCGTGCATGAAATAGAGACGGTGTAAAGAAATGGCGCAGGATACAGCCGAATTCCTTATTTTACAATAATAAGTATAAAAATCTCAGTTTATAAACAAATTTCGATTTAAATGGTCACTTTGTGTAAAATTAATTTTTAACAATTGTGATTATCTCAGAGACACATAGTTTATGTTTAATCGTGTTTCTGTCTGACATTTTGCAGAAACTATTAATAACATGTTACTGTAAAAATACATGTAAGGTATTAATTAAATGGTACAAAACATTAGTTGCAATCTTATTCATATATATTTGTTTCAGAAAAATTTTAGTGGCTCATTTTTTTACGTCCTACATAACACCTTTCAGACAGTATTTTAGTGTTATTGATTTAGGTACCCTACTCTCCACACACACAACTCTCCATCTACCTATCCCTAACCCTTAGACTCCCCGGTGGTGCCTAAACCTAAGAATACCCTGGTGGCGCCTAACCCTAAGACCCCGAAATTAAAAATCTCTAAAAGAATGTAAAAATATTTTTAAAAAGTACAAAATCAAAATATTGAAAAGTTAAAATTACAGGTCCTTCTCAAAACAATAGCATATTGTGATAAAGTTCATTATTTTCTGTAATGTACTGATAAACATTAGACTTTCATATATTTTAGATTCATTACACACAACTGAAGTAGTTCAAGCCTCTTATTGTTTTAATATTGATCATTTTGGCATACAGCTCATGAAAACCCAAAATTCCTATCTCAAAAAATTAGCATATCATGAAAAGGTTCTCTAAACAAGCTATTAACCTAATCATCTGAATCAACTAATTAACTCTAAACACCTGCAAAAGATTCCTGAGGCTTTTAAAAACTCCCAGCCTGGTTCATTACTCAAAACCGCAATCATGGGTAAGACTGCCGACTTCACTGCTCTCCAGAATGCCATCATTGACACCCTCAAGCAAGAGGGTAAGACACAGAAATACATTTCTGAATGAATAGGCTGTTCCCAGAGTGCTGTATCAAGGCACCTCAGTGGGAAGTCTGTGGGAAGGAAAAAGTGTGGCACAAAACGCTGCACAATGAGAAGAGGTGACCGGACCCTGAGGAAGATTGTGGAGAAGGACCGATTCCAGACCTTGGGGGACCTGCGGAAGTAGTGGACTGAGTCTGGAGTAGAAACATCCAGAGCCACCGTGTACAGGCGTGTGCAGGAAATGGGCTACAGGTGCCGCATTCCCCAGGTCAAGCCACTTTTGAACCAGAAACAGCGGCAGAAGCGCCTGACCTGGGCTACAGAGAAGCAGTACTGGACTGTTGCTCAGTGGTCCAAAGTACTTTTTTCGGATGAAAGCAACTTTTGCATGCCATTCAGAAATCAAGGTGCCAGAGTCTGGAGGAAGACTGGGGAGAGGGAAATTCCTGAAGTCCAGTGTCAAGTACCCACAGTCAGTGATGGTCTGGGGTGCCATGTCAGCTGCTGGTGTTGGTCCATTGTGTTTTATCAAGGGCAGGGTCAATGCAGCTAGCTATCAGGAGATTTTGGAGCACTTAATGCTTCCATCTGCTGAAAAGCTTTATGGAGATAAAGATTTCATTTTTCAGCACGACCTGGCACCTGCTCACAATGCCAAAGCCACTGGTAAATGGTTTACTGACCATGGTATTACTGTGCTCAATTGGCCTGCCAACTCTCCTGACCTGAACCCCATAGAGAATCTGTGGGATATTGTGAAGAGAAAGTAGAGAGACGCAAGACCCAACACTCTGGATGAGCTTAAGGCCGCTATCGAAGCATCCTGGGCCTCCATAACACCCGAGCAGTGCCACAGGCTGATTGCCTCCATGCCACGCCTCACTGAAGCAGTCATTTCTGCAAAAGAATTCCCGACCAAGTATTGAGTGCATAACTGAACATAATTATTTGAAGGTTGACTTTTTTTTTGTTTTAAAAACACTTTTCTTTTAATGGTCGGATGAAATATGGTAATTTTTTGAGATAGGAAATTTGGGTTCTCATGAGCTGTATGCCAAAATCATCAATATTAAAACAATAAAAGGCTTGAACTACTTCAGTTGTGTGTAATGAATCTAAAATATATAAAAGTCTAATGTTTATCAGTACATTACAAAAAATAATTAACTTTATCATAATATGCTAATTTTTTTAGAAGGACCTGTATAATTAAAAAAAATTGTGAAAACAAATTTTATAACGATATTTTCCATTTTAGTACTGTAAAAATGATAAATAACAATAGGCGCAAAACAGTTTAACAGGCACTCGATTCATCCAGTTTTGTGAAAAATAGCCGGTGTTTAACATCAGTCAAATTTCGGCGCTCAATTTGTCCACTTTTTTATGTGCCCAATTTTCCTGCTTCCATAGAAGGTATTCTTTACTGCAACTGTAATCTCTTGTCTTCTTGTTTATTTATTCTGAGTCCTCAATTTAGCTGCACATATTTTATTGCATTCATTTAGCATTTTTTTTAAACAAATCACATTTAAAATTTAATTCAACAAAAGTCTTGTTTTGAAATATTAGGGTAACTTCACAATTGGGCATTGTGGTGTGATGTAACAGAGGCAACTGAACGCACAAAATCCTACTGAAATTATAAGTCTATGGTACATTCAGAGTGCATCTGGTGCAATGCATTCCAGCGGGCTACGATATGCCAAGGCAGTGCTTTACCGCACATAGTGCGCATTAACAGTGGCATTGAAGCACACTTTTCCTTGACTGCATGCGACACAATGCTTGTGCAACGCAACATGCAATGCAACTTTTACTATCCCTTGCGTTCCTGTTTTTACAGGGAACGCAACGCAGCTCCCACTGTGAACCTAGCCTGAGGCCTGGGACCCACTAGCAGCTCTTTTCTAAGCACTAGTGATTTGAAAAGCTCTAGCTAATTTAATGGTATGGGGGATTTTTAAAAAAAAATCGCATTTCTCAAGTGGGATCACACACATAGCATTACATTAGCAAGAGCTTTTTAAATCACAAGCGCTTACAAAAGCACTGCTAGTGGGTTCCAGGCCTGAGACATCCAATAATCTGCTGTAGCACATCACAGGCCCCCAGCTTCCGTGAAATTCAAAAGCCTGTCCTACCACAACTCTTTATGGTTTTTCAGACAACTAGATGCAAGTATCATACAGTCCCAACATTAGGGAGGGAGCTTCCCTGGGCTTTAAATCATTCAATTCATAAAAGAAATACGTTGCTGATAGAAGTTATTTTGATTTTATTCAAATAAAGCACACTTGAACTATAAAAAAAAAGTAGATTTTTAGTGACACGGGGCTTCTTCCAGCGTACATTTCCAAACACCATGTGCTAATTTGAGCGCCGGTGTAGATTAAAAAAATGGTTAAGGGAGAATTTTATAGCGGTAGTAGAATACTGGTAAATTTAACTTAACTGATATAGTAAAATACCGGTATCTGTAATATTTGTATGTATGGTCTGTGCTTGCGCAGTACGCTCCTCGTGACATCAGCGGGAGCAAGGACATGGCAACGCAGGCGCAGTGGTTTCCAGACTTTAAAGTCTGAAATTCCAGAAGTGAACCGGAGGCGGAGCCGGAGCATCGGTGAGTGGCTGCACGGGCACAGGATGTCTGTGGGGGACCATTAGAAGCCCGGGTAAGTTCAACTCATTTTCCACCGACCCCCTACAGTATCCCTTTAAAAGGATCTTTCCGACAGGTCCACTCTGGTTTCTTACTGATTTTGTACAGAACTGATAGGCAATCTGATTGGACCTGTACGAAATTGTTCATTTGACCCATCGATCTGATTGGAAATTGCATGGTGTGTACCAGGCATTCGTTTTTTTTTTAATTTAAATTATTTGACCAACTCATTTTTTTTAATTTCAGATTTTTAGCATCTGGCAATTCATATGCCTCATTGTATTATGAATTTGGTTTGGGGAAAAAACAGCTATACACCAAATTGTTATGAGCACATCTAAAGCAATCTGTTTGAAATTGCAGCCACCATACATGGCATTTCCCACCAAACAGTGACCGAAGTTGCTGATGTGTTTTGGAGCCAATGCAAGTTTCCCAGCTGTTTAGGAGCAGTTGATGGTAAACATGTAAGGGTTATCTGCCCACCATGTAGCAGTAGCCAGTTTTTCAATTGTAAAAAAATATTTTCACTCTGCTTCCAGCCGGTGGCCAGGGGGTCCCCTGTGTTGCAGATGCCGACCTTGCCAGGTCAGCATCTTCTGAGCCTGCGCTGCTCGCAGTCGTGTTAATGTGGTCTGGAGTGTTCTGTGCAGACACAGCTGAAGTTTCTCCAGCCTACAATTAGATCAGGGGCGTAACTAAAAATCACTGGGCCCCCCTGTGAAACTTTGGATGGGGCCCCCTCCCGCCAACCTACCCCCTGCTTTCTGCACAAGTAAACTGAGAACCAATGTTATTCAATTGGCTAGAGCATGTTTTACCCATGCAGATAAAAACTGACAGCAGTAAAGCATTGCAGGCATTTTCTTTATCAATTACATTAGTTGTGATAAAACGTGCATGTTTTCACTCATACAGATACACATGGTGTACAGAAAACGCATGCGGAAAACTGACAGACGATTGTGCTCCCAGCCGCAGCTTATTACACTCACTCTGTCCATCTCTGATGGAACAGAACTGGCTCTGCAGACTTTTCCAGCATCACTACAGAACACAGCACTTGGGGAGGGGTAGAGAGGTTTTGGGCTGGGCGCTGTACAGAGGAGCCTGCTGCACACTGAATAGGGACTATCTACAAATCTCTGTCTACAACACTTTGTATGATTTGTTATCAGTAGCTGAGCAGATGCGGTCATTAGAACAGTTGTGCAGAGAATAGAAAAGTTTTACTCTCTGTACCCATAGTTATCAGTCTCTCAGGATGGGGCCCCCTGTGGCTTCTGGGCCCCCCTGTGGCTGCATCCCTTGCAGGGTCTATTGTTACGCCCCTGCCAGGAATGGCAGCGGCAGCAGTTGGTTCTCTCCCCTCCTCTGCTCCTCCTTTGGACTCTTGGCTCACACCATCATCTCTAGATGCCGGCTGCTCAGGATCCAGGGAGGTTTGTATAATGCCTCCCAAACCATCATGTATCTGCACAGCCCCTGACAACGGCAACACCCCCGCAGGTAAAGACTCTATTGTCTATGTATGCCTGCCTCTCTCCCTGCTCTATTCCTTGCCTTTCGTCTCTCACTTGTGCCCTTTGAGACACTTTGTGGTCTGGACATTCGTGAGACACCACATCTGCACCCTTTTTGGAACATCTTAACCTGATGGTCTTGGGTTCCTCTGTCCCCTTTTTGGGCGACCTTATCTCGCTGCATACGCCTGCGCGGCCAATACCTGCGGCGCATGCGTGTGCAGCTGTATCTTGCCTCACGTTTTTCCCTCTGGAGACTATGGATTCTATACCTGTACACCTATCTCTGAATTTACATATTCATCCCCTAACCCGTTTTATGCCTCCTCCCCTTTCCTCCTTACCTCTGTGCTGGCCTCGGTTAGGACAGTGTTCTACCCTTTATGCCTCTCTCTCCCCTCCCTCAGTAGCTTTGTTCTTATCGGTTTCTATGTGCGATCTTTTAAGTGATGCTGCGGGGTCTGGGCGCCTGTGCGCCAGCTTGTGCCACGATTGCCAGTGCTCCCGTACCCTGAATACTTCTAATACAGTAAGTGTTGGGCTATTGCATACACTTTTGTGCGCCCATATCTATGTACTGAAGCTGGGTGCTGATTGGCCCAGCGGTGTGCGCAGGCGCCCATGCCCTACATCCCTTGGTTACAAGGACGCTGTCCGTCCTCTACACGGGACGAGCGGGCGTCGTTGGCTGCCATGGAAACTGGGGGCGTGGCCAGTTGACGCAGGCAGAAGTGCCGCCATAGCGTGGGTATGTAATCCATGCCGAAACGGCCCGCCCTCGATCTCCCCCATTGCGGTGAACAAAGAAACGGACGTCCGCAGGGGGATATAGACCTGGCGCCCACCACATCCGCATCGCATCCGACCTGAATCGATTGTAAGTGCTTTTATTACTTTTGAACCCAATAAACAACATTTGAACTGCAGTGCTGGCTCACTTTACCTCCCTCCTTCATAAAAGTTTTAACGTATTTGCCACCATCTTTGACTGTTAGGGAAGCTTTATCATCTTTACACAAATTATCCACCTCTGTCTTGGGAGATTCCATCCCGACAATCACCTCCAAGATCGTATCTTCATCAACTTCAGGTTTAACATGCACAGCTGTAATTTGCTCAGTAGGTTGATGCATGGCAGGTAAGGGAGACGCCTGACCAGAAGGCTCCTCAGGCGTACTAACTTTCTCCATAAACACGCAATTTCCCTCACCTCTGTTCAGATATTCATCATCACTGTTTGCTAACATGGCTTGGAACCTCTGACGACACACCAGGGCCTCACTCATAGGTCGCCCTCAAGCACAGCCTGCTGCTCACGGATCCTGTCTCAGGCTTACCAGTTCAGGGTCCATATTCAGAAAGCTCGATTGCCATTTCACTCCGTAGCGAAAGATTGCATTCTTTAGCTGGAACTTCAAAGTTTTTATCAAGAAACAGCATCCATCAACTGCGTGCACCCAAGCTACAGTGTCCTTCACAGTCAATGTTCCTCCCCTTCCCAAGCCAGTAGGATCAGGGTGCTTTGGAGCCGGCTGCTCCATCCTGAGACAGCCGGCCTGCAAGGCTCCTGCCGACGAAAGGCCTAAGCAGGGCCTTAAAGTTCGGACTATCTCCGCTCCTCCTGCACTGAATGTCGGACAGGCACACCACGGATAGGTCCAACAGTCAATGCTCTCCCCTCAGTGATCCAGTTCAGACTGACAACCGCCTCGCCAAACTTGGGTCACTTGGTCATGGGGTGAAGCTGAAACATTCTGTCACATTTTGGGGACCCAAAAAAGTGGGCGGAGCCACAAACAACCAATCAGATTTACCCTATTGACTTCAATGGGAAAATGTAAACCGCTGTAATTCTCACAGTATTAAAGCCAGTTCCCAGACTTGGCACAGTGGGTCACTGGGTGCCTGGGTTTAAAATTTATAAAAAGTGGGCGGAGTCTACCACAGCCAATCAAATTTCAGCTATTAGTTTAAAAGGGAAAAATACAAATTGCTGCTGCTCTTAGACGGTTAGTGGCAGGGTCCTGACACTTGGCACAGTTGGTCACTGGGGGACTGGGATTAAAATTCATAAAAGTGGGCGGAGCCAAACCCAACCAATCAGATTTCTTTGATTGATTTAAATGGAAAAAATTAAAAAGGCTGCCATTCTCACAATATTGATGTCAGGGCCCTCGAATATCGAAAAGATGTGAGATTTTGGAAAGTGAAATAGGGAGGCAATGAACGCCTATGGGTGATTTTACCAATTTTGGACCCCTGTAACTCTGGTTTGCAGAGATGTAGGGACCCCATCTTTGGAATCCAAGTCTAACAATATGTCTTCTACCTGCATGAGACATTTCGTGAAATTCAGACGTTGCTAACGGCCATGGCTGCGATTTATGTACGTCAGCATCACTACCATTGAAATAGCCCAAATAAACAGGTTTTTGTGACCCTAGGCTATGACCTCTTTGGCCTAGGAGCCCGAAACTCACCAGTCATGTTCCCCCTAAGGGTCCCTACAATGCTAGAAAATTTGCCACTGCTGAGCAATTGCCCTTTGAAAAGATGTGAGATTTTGGAAAGTGAAATAGGGAGGCAATGAAAGCCTATGGGGGATTTTGCCAATTTTGGTCCCCTGTAACTCTGGTTTGCAGAGATGTAGGGACCCCATCTTTGGAATCCAAGTCTAACAATATGTCTTCTACCTGCATGAGACATTTCGTGAAATTCAGACGTTGCTAACGGCCATGGCTGCGATTTATGTACGTCAGCATCACTACCATTGAAATAGCCCAAATAAACAGGTTTTTGTGACCCTAGGCTATGACCTCTTTGGCCTAGGGGCCCGAAACTCACCAGTCATGTTCCCCCTAAGGGTCCCTACAATGCTAGAACATTTGCCACTGCTGAGCAATTGCCCTTTGAAAAGATGTGAGATTTTGGAAAGTGAAATAGGGAGGCAATGAAAACCTATGGGGGATTTTGCCAAATTTGGACCCCTGTAACTCTGGTTTGCAGAGATGTAGGGACCCCATCTTTGGAATCCAAGTCTAACAATATGTCTTCTACCTGCATGAGACATTTCGTGAAATTCAGACGTTGCTAACGGCCATGGCTGCGATTTATGTACGTCAGCATCACTACCATTGAAATAGCCCAAATAAACAGGTTTTTGTGATCCTAGGCTATGACCTCTTTGGCCTAGGGGCCCGAAACTCACCAGTCATGTTCCCCCTAAGGGTCCCTACAATGCTAGAAAATTTGCCACTGCTGAGCAATTGCCCTTTGAAAAGATGTGAGATTTTGGAAAGTGAAATAGGGAGGCAATGAAAGCCTATGGGGGATTTTGCCAATTTTGGACCCCTGTAACTCTGGTTTGCAGAGATGTAGGGACCCCATCTTTGGAATCCAAGTCTAACAATATGTCTTCTACCTGCATGAGACATTTCGTGAAATTCAGACGTTGCTAACGGCCATGGCTGCGATTTATGTACGTCAGCATCACTACCATTGAAATAGCCCAAATAAACAGGTTTTTGTGACCCTAGGCTATGACCTCTTTGGCCTAGGGGCCCGAAACTCACCAGTCATGTTCCCCCTAAGGGTCCCTACAATGCTAGAAAATTTGCCACTGCTGAGCAATTGCCCTTTGAAAAGATGTGAGATTTTGGAAAGTGAAATAGGGAGGCAATGAAAGCCTATGGGGGATTTTGCCAATTTTGGTCCCCTGTAACTCTGGTTTGCAGAGATGTAGGGACCCCATCTTTGGAATCCAAGTCTAACAATATGTCTTCTACCTGCATGAGACATTTCGTGAAATTCAGACGTTGCTAACGGCCATGGCTGCGATTTATGTACGTCAGCATCACTACCATTGAAATAGCCCAAATAAACAGGTTTTTGTGACCCCAGGCTATGACCTCTTTGGCCTAGGGGCCCGAAACTCACCAGTCATGTTCCCCCTAAGGGTCCCTACAATGCTAGAAAATTTGCCACTGCTGAGCAATTGCCCTTTGAAAAGATGTGAGATTTTGGAAAGTGAAATAGGGAGGCAATGAAAGCCTATGGGGGATTTTACCAATTTTGGACCCCTGTAACTCTGGTTTGCAGAGATGTAGGGACCCCATCTTTGGAATCCAAGTCTAACAATATGTCTTCTACCTGCATGAGACATTTCGTGAAATTCAGACGTTGCTAACGGCCATGGCTGCGATTTATGTACGTCAGCATCACTACCATTGAAATAGCCCAAATAAACAGGTTTTTGTGACCCTAGGGGCCCGAAACTCACCAGTCATGTTCCCCCTAAGGGTCCCTACAATGCTAGAAAATTTGCCACTGCTGAGCAATTGCCCTTTGAAAAGATGTGAGATTTTGGAAAGTGAAATAGGGAGGCAATGAAAGCCTATGGGGGATTTTACCAATTTTGGACCCCTGTAACTCTGGTTTGCAGAGATGTAGGGACCCCATCTTTGGAATCCAAATCTAACAATATGTCTTCTACCTGCATGAGACATTTCGTGAAATTCAGATGTTGCTCACGGCCATGGCTGCGATTTATGTACGTCAGCATCACTACCATTGAAATAGCCCAAATAAACAGGTTTTTGTGACCCTAGGCTATGACCTATTTGGCCTAGGGGCCCAAAACTCACCAGTCATGTTCCCCCTAAGGGTCCCTACAATGCTAGAAAATTTGCCACTGCTGAGCAATTGCCCTTTGAAAAGATGTGAGATTTTGGAAAGTGAAATAGGGAGGCAATGAAAGCCTATGGGGGATTTTACCAATTTTGGACCCCTGTAACTCTGGTTTGCAGAGATGTAGGGACCCCATCTTTGGAATCCAAGTCTAACAATATGTCTTCTACCTGCATGAGACAATTCGTGAAATTCAGACGTTGCTAACGGCCATGGCTGCGATTTATGTACGTCAGCATCACTACCATTGAAATAGCCCAAATAAACAGGTTTTTGTGACCCTAGGGGCCCGAAACTCACCAGTCATGTTTCCCCTAAGGGTCCCTACAATGCTAGAAAATTTGCCACTGCTGAGCAATTGCCCTTTGAAAAGATGTGAGATTTTGGAAAGTGAAATAGGGAGGCAATAAAAGCCTATGGGGGATTTTACCAATTTTGGACCCCTGTAACTCTGGTTTGCAGAGATGTAGGGACCCCATCTTTGGAATCCAAGTCTAACAATATGTCTTCTACCTGCATGAGACATTTCGTGAAATTCAGACGTTGCTAACGGCCATGGCTGCGATTTATGTACGTCAGCATCACTACCATTGAAATAGCCCAAATAAACAGGTTTTTGTGACCCTAGGCTATGACCTCTTTGGCCTAGGGGCCCGAAACTCACCAGTCATGTTCCCCCTAAGGGTCCCTGCAATGCTAGAAAATTAGCCACTGCTGAGCAATTGCCCTTTGAAAAGATGTGAGATTTTGGAAAGTGAAATAGGGAGGCAATGAAAGCCTATGGGGGATTTTGCCAATTTTGGTCCCCTGTAACTCTGGTTTGCAGAGATGTAGGGACCCCATCTTTGGAATCCAAGTCTAACAATATGTCTTCTACCTGCATGAAACATTTCGTGAAATTCAGACGTTGCTAACGGCCATGGCTGCGATTTATGTACGTCAGCATCACTACCATTGAAATAGCCCAAATAAACAGGTTTTTGTGACCCTAGGCTATGACCTCTTTGGCCTAGGGGCCCGAAACTCACCAGTCATGTTCCCCCTAAGGGTCCCTACAATGCTAGAAAATTTGCCACTGCTGAGCAATTGCCCTTTGAAAAGATGTGAGATTTTGGAAAGTGAAATAGGGAGGCAATGAAAGCCTATGGGGGATTTTACCAATTTTGGACCCCTGTAACTCTGGTTTGCAGAGATGTAGGGACCCCATCTTTGGAATCCAAATCTAACAATATGTCTTCTACCTGCATGAGACATTTCGTGAAATTCAGATGTTGCTCACGGCCATGGCTGCGATTTATGTACGTCAGCATCACTACCATTGAAATAGCCCAAATAAACAGGTTTTTGTGACCCTAGGCTATGACCTCTTTGGCCTAGGGGCCCAAAACTCACCAGTCATGTTCCCCCTAAGGGTCCCTACAATGCTAGAAAATTTACCACTGCTGAGCAATTGCCCTTTGAAAAGATGTGAGATTTTGGAAAGTGAAATAGGGAGGCAATGAAAGCCTATGGGGGATTTTACGAATTTTGGACCCCTGTAACTCTGGTTTGCAGAGATGTAGGGACCCCATCTTTGGAATCCAAGTCTAACAATATGTCTTCTACCTGCATGAGACAATTCGTGAAATTCAGACGTTGCTAACGGCCATGGCTGCGATTTATGTACGTCAGCATCACTACCATTGAAATAGCCCAAATAAACAGGTTTTTGTGACCCTAGGGGCCCGAAACTCACCAGTCATGTTCCTCCTAAGGGTCCCTACAATGCTAGAAAATTTGCCACTGCTGAACAATTGCCCTTTGAAAAGATGTGAGATTTTGGAAAGTGAAATAGGGAGGCAATGAAAGCCTATGGGGGATTTTGCCAATTTTGGACCCCTGTAACTCTGGTTTGCAGAGATGTAGGGACCCCATCTTTGGAATCCAAGTCTAACAATATGTCTTCTACCTGCATGAGACATTTCGTGAAATTCAGACGTTGCTAACGGCCATGGCTGCGATTTATGTACGTCAGCATCACTACCATTGAAATAGCCCAAATAAACAGGTTTTTGTGACCCTAGGCTATGACCTCTTTGGCCTAGGGGCCCGAAACTCACCAGTCATGTTCCCCCTAAGGGTCCCTACAATGCTAGAAAATTTGCCACTGCTGAGCAATTGCCCTTTGAAAAGATGTGAGATTTTGGAAAGTGAAATAGGGAGGCAATGAAAGCCTATGGGGGATTTTACCAATTTTGGACCCCTGTAACTCTGGTTTGCAGAGATGTAGGGACCCCATCTTTGGAATGCAAGTCTAACAATATGTCTTCTACCTGCATGAGACATTTTGTGAAATTCAGACGTTGCTAACGGCCATGGCTGCGATTTATGTACGTCAGCATCACTACCATTGAAATAGCCCAAATAAACAGGTTTTTGTGACCCTAGGCTATGACCTCTTTGGCCTAGGGACCCGAAACTCACCAGTTGTGATCCCCCTAACAGTTCCTACAATGCTAGAAAATTTGCCACTGCTGAGCCATTGCCCTTTGAAAAGATTTGAGATTTTGGAAAGTGAAATAGGGGCCTAATGAAAGCCTATGGGGGATTTTACCACTTTTGCAATATGCCTTCTACCTGCATGAGTCCTTTGGACTCTTGGCTCACACCATCATCTCCAGATGCTGACTGCTCAGGGTCAGGATCCAGGGAGGTTTGTATAACGCCTCCCAAACCATCATGTATGTGCACAGCCCCTGACAACGGCAACACCCCCACAGGTAAAGTTTTAACGTATTTGCCACCATCTTTGACTGTTAGGGAAGCTTTATCATCTTTACATACATTATCCACCTCTGTCTTGGAAGATTCCCTCCCGACAATCACCTCCAAGATCGTATCTTCATCAACTTCAGGTTTAACATGCACAGCTGTAATTTGCTCAGTAGGTTGATGCATGGCAGGTAAGAGAGACGCCTGACCAGAAGGCTCCTCAGGCGTACTGCCTTTCTCCATAACCACGCAATCTCCCTCACCTCCGTTCAGATATTCATCATCACTGTTTGCTAACATGGCTTGGAACCTCTGACGACACACCAGGGCCTCACTCATAGGTCCCCCGTAAGCTTTCAGGCCCTCAAGCACAGCCTGCTGCTCACGGATCCTCTGTCTCAGGCTTACCAGTTCAGGGTCCATATTCAGAAAGCTCGATTGCCATTTCACTCCGTAGCGAAAGATTGCATTCTTTAGCTGGAACTTCAAAGTTTTTATCAAGAAACAGCATCCATCAACTGCGTGCACCCAAGCTACAGTGTCCTTCACAGTCAATGTTCCTCCCCTTCCCAAGCCAGTGGGATCAGGGTGCTTTGGAGCCGCCTGCTCCATCCTGAGACAGCCGGCCTGCAAGGTAGGCTCCTGCCGACGAAAGGCCTAAGCAGGGCCTTAAAGTTCGGACTATCTCCGCTCCTCCTGCACTGATGGTCGGACAGGCACACCACGGATAGGTCCTTTGAGCAGAGCTCCATTAGTCAATGCTCTCCCCTCAGTGATCCAGTTCAGACTGACAACCGCCTCACCAAACTTGGGTCACTTGGTCATGGGGTGAAGCTGAAACATTCTGTCACATTTTGGGGACCCAAAAAAGTGGGCGGAGCCACACACAACCAATCAGATTTACCCTATTGACTTCAATGGGAAAATGTAAACCGCTGCAATTCTCACAGTATTAAAGCCAGAGTTCCCAGACTTGGCACAGTGGGTCACTGGGTGACTGGGTTTAAAATTTATAAAAAGTGGGCGGAGTCTACCACAGCCAATCAAATTTCAGCCATTAGTTTAAAAGGGAAAAATAAAAAAAATTGCTGCTGCTCTTAGACGGTTAGTGGCAGGGTCCTGACACTTGGCACAGTTGGTCACTGGGGGACTGGGATTAAAATTCATAAAAGTGGGCGGAGCCAAAACCGACCAATCACATTTCTTTGATTGATTTAAATGGGAAAAATTAACAAGGCTGCCATTCTCACAATATTGATGTCAGGGCCCTCGAATATCGCAAATGTGGTCGCTGGGGGTTTCCACTCCAAGTTTAGAAAAAGTGGGCGGAGCCACCTGCAACCAATCAAATTTCATTCATTGATTTTTAATAGAAAACAATAAAACTGCTGTCATTTTTACACATTTTATTATAGCTATGTAACTATTATAGTACTAGTGTTGTTGTTGTCCAAGTGAGTAGGGGTCTCTCTCGGCTCTTCCTATGGTGGTTCCACACGGAATGGGGGCCGCACCCCTCCGGACTCCACAGCCTTCCAGTCTATGGAACTGAAGAACGGCTCTTCCCTCAGGTTTTTCATCTGATCTTTACGCGCTTCCTGGTTTTTACACAGTAGCTTCTCCAGGAAGTCTTTCAGTGTGGGGTCCATCTCCGGCGGGTAGTCTGGATAATTGTAATAAATGGAGTTTTTGATGACAGCCTCATCCTTCTCCCACTTGTCCATGAATGGGTGTTTGAGGCATGCCATCAAATAAAGCATGATTCCCGTAGAGAAGAAGTCTACTGAGTGTTCGTAGTCCATCTCTAGGAACACCTCCGGGGCCATATAGTGCAAGCTCCCGTTACATCCTTCAACCATGTCATCCCCAAAGACATCTTGCACTGCCAGGCCGAAGTCAGCAATCTTTATGTTCCCGACTCCGTCCAGGAGGATGTTTTCCGGCTTGATGTCTCTGTGGATGACACCCTTGGAGTGGATGTACTCCAGGCCGATAACCATCTGCGCAGCAAACAGTCTCAGGGTCGTAATGTCAAATGGCTTGTCAGCATCATCTAGAAGTGTCATCAGATCTCCCCCGCTCAGGTACTCCATGGCACAGCAGAGGTAATTCTTTGACTGGAATGTACCGTAGAGCTGAGTGATAAAGGGACCCTTCCCAAGGGTCTTCAATACCTGACACTCCATGAATATTTCCTCAGGGTCATTATACTTTATAAATGGCCTTTTCTTGACCATTTTAATGGCCAGCTGTTGGTCTCTGGCTCGGTGGGAAGCAAGGTAAACCTTGCCAAATGACCCCTCTCCAAGAAGTTTATGGAAGTTGAAGCTGCCCAAAGTCAGTGGCTTCCTGATGGTCTGGATTCCACTCGGGCCAGCTTCTTCCTCCTTCGCCACACGAGGTGAAACATCAGAAAGCTGATATCCCGGCGCTGGTTTCCCAGCTACTTCCTCCTCCACATGACCGGAATCATCAGCTCCTAAGTCCACATCGACAAAAGCTGAAGCATCCGACAACTGATATCCCGGCGCTGGTTCCCCAGCTGCTTCCTCCACCACATGACCGGAATCATCAGCTTCTTCCACTTCGCCAACATCCAAGGGGGAGACATCCGATAACTGATATCCCAGCGCTGGTTCCCCAGCTACTTCCTCCACCACATGACCGGAATCATCAGCCTCTTCCTTCTCCTCCACATCCACACGAGGTGAAACATCAGAAAGCTGATATCCTGGCGCTGGTTCCCCAGCTACTTCCTCCACCACATGACCAGAATCATCAGCTCCTAAGTCCACATCCACAAAAGGTGAAACATCCGACAACTGATATCCCGGCGCTGGTTCCCCAGCTACTTCCTCCACCACATGACCGAAATCATCAGCTTCTTCTGCTTCGTCAACATCCAAGAGGGAGATATCCGACAACTGATATCTCGACGCTGGTTCCCCAGCTACTTCCTCCACCACATGACCGGAATCATCAGCTTCTTCCTTCTCCTTCACATCCACATGAGGTGAAACATCAGAAAGCTGATATCCTGGCGCTGGTTCCCCAGCTACTTCCTCCACCACATGACCAGAATCATCAGCTCCTAAGTCCACATCAACAAAAGCTGAAGCATCCGACAACTGATATCCCGGCGCTGGTTCCCCAGCTACTTCCTCCACCTCATGACCGGAATCATCAGCCTCTTCCTTCTCCTTCACATCCACATGAGGTGAAACATCAGAAAGCTGATATCCCGGCGCTGGTTCCCCAGCTACTTCCTCCACCACATGACCGGAATCATCAGCTCCTAAGTCCACATCAACAAAAGCTGAAGCATCCGACAACTGATATCCCGGCGCTGGTTCCCCAGCTACTTCCTCCACCACATAACCGGAATCATCAGCTTCTTCCGCTTCGTCAACATCCAAGAGGGAGACATCCGATAACTGATATCCCGGCGCTGGTTCCCCAGCTACTTCCTCCACCACATGACCGGAATCATCAGCCTCTTCCTTCTCCTCCACATCCACACGAGGTGAAACATCAGAAAGCTGATATCCTGGCGCTGGTTCCCCAGCTACTTCCTCCACCACATGACCAGAATCATCAGCTCCTAAGTCCACATCAACAAAAGCTGAAGCATCCGACAACTGATATCCCGGCGCTGGTTCCCCAGCTACTTCCTCCACCACATGACCGGAATCATCAGCTTCTTCTGCTTCGTCAACATCCAAGGGGGAGATATCCGATAACTGATATCCCGGCGTTGGTTTCCCAGCTACTTCCTCCACCACATGACCGGAATCATCAGCCTCTTCCTTCTCCTTCACATCCACACGAGGTGAAACATCAGAAAGCTGATATCCCGGCGCTGGTTCCCCAGCTACTTCCTCCACCACATGACCAGAATCATCAGCTCCTAAGTCCACATCCACTAAAGGTGAAACATCCGACAACTGATATCCCGGCGCTGGTTCCCCAGCTACTTCCTCCTCCACATGACCGGAATCATCAGCTTCTTCTGCTTCGTCAACATCCAAGGGGGAGATATCCGATAACTGATATCCCGGCGCTGGTTTCCCAGCTACTTCCTCCACCACATGACCGGAATCATCAGCCTCTTCCTTCTCCTTCACATCCACACGAGGTGAAACATCAGAAAGCTGATACCCTGGCGCTGGTTCCCCAGCTACTTCCTCCACCACATGACCAGAATCATCAGCTCCTAAGTCCACATCCACAAAAGGTGAAACATCCGACAACTGATATCCCGGCGCTGGTTCCCCAGCTACTACCTCCTCCACATGACCGGAATCATCAGCTTCTTCTGCTTCGTCAACATCCAAGGGGGAGACATCCGATAACTGATATCCCGGCGCTGGTTCCCCAGCTACTTCCTCCACCACATGACCGGAATCATCAGCTTCTTTCTTCTCCTCCACATCCACATAAGGCAAAACATCAGAAAGCTGATATCCTGGCGCTGGTTCCCCAGCTACTTCCTCCACCACATGACCAGAATCATCAGCCTCTTCTGCTTCCTCCACATAAGGTGAAATAACCGATATCTGATATCCCGGTGCTGGGTACCCAGCTACTCCCTCCACCACATGACCGGAATCATCCGATACCACATATTCCAGTGCTAATGCAGAACGCCCAGTAGATGGGGCAGGTCTACAGCAGTAGAACAGTCTGCCCAAGAAAGCCCTGATAGAACGCACAGCTGCCTGGGCTCTTCCCCTAGCTGGTGGTTGTGGCTCTGGGTCAGCATTGGCAGCTGGCTGTACAGAGGGCTGCTGAACCTCAAGCCTGAGGTTCATTTTGCGGTGCCTTTTACAGCAGCGCAACATAGTTCACCAATGAGAATCTCACTAATGAGTAAATTGCTCGAGAGCAAAATCAATCGTCTTCACTTGTGCAAGTGGAGACAAAAGTGAGCCTCTCAATGCTCAACCTCTGCTTATATACACACACGGCTATTATGACATCACTTCCCTGACATCACCAGAGGTAAACATGGGGCTATTATGACATCACAAGAGGGGCTCGGTGGAAGCAGATAGGACTTTCCGGCACTTTCCATCAGATTTTATGTTATACGTCAACACTCAAAATACATAAAAGTGGGCAGAGCCAGAACCGACCAATCAGATTTCTTTGCTTGATTTAAATGGGAACAATTAAAAAGGCTGCCATTCTCACAATATTGATGTCAGGGACCTCGAATATCGCAAATGTGGTCCCTGGGGGTTTCCACTTCAAGTTCTGAAAAAGTGGGCGTAGCCACCAGCAACCAATCAAATTTCATTCATTGATTTTCAATGGAAAAATATAAAACTGCTGCCATTTTTACACGTTAAATGCTAGCATTCACAAACTTTGGAGTGTTAGTCACTGGGTGACTGTGGTTCACAAGTAGGAAAAAAGGGGGCGGGGCAACAACAGCCAATCAGATTTCAGCCATTGACCTTAATGAAAAATGATAAACCACTGCTAAAATCACAGTTTAAATGCTAGGTGTCCCAAACTTGGCTCAGTTATTCACTGGGTGACTGCGGTCAAAAACAGGAAAAGTGGGTGGAGCCACTAACATCCAATCAAATTTCACCTATGCACTTCAATGTAAAACTTTCAAATACTGCCACTCTCACAGTTTTAAAGCCAGAGGTCCAAAACTTGGCACAGACCATGACATGGTGGTTAATTTTAAAATTTAGAAAAATGGGCGGAGCTTAAAACAGCCAATCAAATGTTACCTATTGCTATTCAATGTCAATATATAAGTTGCTGTCATTCTTTTACTGTTACTGGCAGGGACTTCAAACTTGGCACAGTCAGTCACAGGGGGACTGGGATTAAAATTTGAAAAGTGGGTGGGGCCAAAAATAGCCAATCAGATTTTCCCTATTGACTTCAATGGGAAAATGTAAACAGCTGTAATTCTCACTGTATTAAAGCCAGAGTTCCCAGACTTGGCACACTGGGTCACTGGGGTTAAAATTTGACAAGGTGGGCGGAGCCACATACAGCCAATCAGACACATAGCCAACATCCTGTGGTTTCTTCAGAAACGACACCATCTAGTTCTTCTTATTATTATAGGCGCCCCCCCCCCCATTTTCTATACGCTACTCCTCCTACAGTTTTAGGGGTAGAAGCGCCAAACAAGCGAAGTACGTTGCTTGTGCTTTATTAAGCGATCGCACCCTCCGGGCCCCTGCGGCGGACCCCGGAAGACCCCTTTTTTCGTATTGACTTTGACAGGGAAAAATTTAAAATCACTGCCACTCGTACAATTTTGAAGCTACACTCCCCAAACTCGGACCACATATGGTTGGTGTCACCCCAAATAAAAAGATGTATTTTGGGGGCTCACCCCAAATTAGGCGGAGCTACCAGCGGCCAATGAAAATTTAGCAAATTTCTATACGCTACTCCTCCCAGAGTTTAAGGAGTAGAATTCTGAAACTTTGCACACTTGTTCGGCTCATACCCGAATAGGTTGCTTGTGCTTTTTTAAGCAATTTCACCCTCCGGGCCCCTGTGGCGGACCCCCAAAGACCCCATTTTTCCCATAGACTTTCATTGGAAATTTTGAAACTTTTGCCACTCGTACAGCTTTGAAGTTACACTCACCAAACTTGGGTCACTTGGTCAGGGAGTGAAGCTGAAACATTCTGTCACATTTTGGGGACCCAAAAAAGTGGGTGGAGCCACAAACAACCAATCAGATTTTCCCTATTGACTGCAATGAGAAAATGTAAACAGCTGTAATTCTCAAAGTATTAAAGCCAGAGTTCCCAGACTTGGCATAGTGGGTCACTGGGTGACTGGGTTTAAAATGTATTAAAAGTGGATGGAGTCTACCACAGCCAATCAAATTTCAGCCATTAGTTTAAATGGGAAAAATAAAAATTGCTGCTGCTCTTAGACGGTTAATGGTAGGGTCCTGACACTTGGCACAGTTGGTCACTGGGGGACTGGGATTAAAATTCATAAAAGTGGGCAGAGCCAAAACCGACCAATCAGATTTCGTTAATTGATTTAAATGGGAAAAATTAAAAAGGCTGCCATTCTCACAATATTGATGTCAGGGACTTCGAATATCGCAAATGTGGTCCCTGGGGATTTACACTTCAAATTTTGAAAAAGTGGGTGGAGCCACCAGCAACCAATCAAATGTCATTCATTGATTTTCAATAGAAAACAATAAAACTGCTGCCATTTTTACACGTTAAATGCCAGCATTCATAAACTTTGGAGTGTTAGTGACTGAGTGACTGTGATTCGCAATTAGTAAAAAAAAGGGGGCGGGGTAACAACAGCCAATCAGATTTCAGCCATTGACCTTAATGAAAAATGATAAACTGCTGCTATTATCACAGTTTAAATGCCAGGTGTCCCAAACTTGGCTCAGTTACTCACTGGGTGATTGCGGTCAAAAAATAAAAAAAAAGTGGGCGGAGCCACTAGCATCCAATCAAATTTAACCAATGCACTTCAATGTAAAGCTTTCAAATACTGCCACTCTCACAGTTTTAAAGCCAGAGGTCCAAAACTTGGCACAGACCATGACATGGTGGTTAATGTTAAAATTTAGAAAAATGGGCAGAGCTTAAAACAGCCAATCAAATGTTACCTATTGCTAATCAATGTCAATATATAAGTTGCTGTCATTCTTTTACTGTTAATGGCAGGGACTTCAAACTTGGCACAGTCGGTCACAGGGGGACTGGGATTAAAATTTTGAAAGTGGGCGGGGCCAAAAACAGCCAATCAGATTTTCCCTATTGACTTCAATGGTAAAATGTAAACAGCTGTAATTCTCACATTATTAAAGCCAGAGTTCCCAGACTTGGCACACTGGGTCACTGGGTGACTGGGGTTAAAATTTGGCAAGGTGGGCGGAGCCACATGCAGCCAATCAGACACATAGCCAACATCCTGTGGTTTCTTCAGAAACGACACCATCTAGTTATTATTATTAGCGCCCCCCATTTTCTGTACGCTACGCCTCCTACAGTTTTAGGGGTTCAAGCGCCACACTTTCCACACTTATTCGTCTTATAGTGAAGTACGCTGCTTGTGCTTTATTAAGCGATCCCACCCTCCGCGCCCCTGCGGCAGACCCCAGAAGCCCCCATTTTTCGTATTGACTTTGACAGGGAAAAATTTAAAATCGCTGTTACTCGTACAATTTTGAAGCTACACTCCCCAAACTCGGACCACATATTGTTGGTGTCACCCCAAATTAAAATAAGTATTTTGGGGGGCACCCAAAGTGGGCGGAGCTACCACCAGCCAATGAACATTTAGCAATTTTCTATACGCTACTCCTCCCAGAGTTTCAGGAGTACAATTATGAAACTTTGCACACTTGTTTGGCTCATACCCGAATAGATTGCTTGTGCTTTTTTAAGCAATCCCACCCTCCGTGCCCCTGTGGTGGACCCCCGAAGACCTTATTTTTCCCATAGACTTTCGTTGGAAAACTTGAAACTTTCGCCACTCGTACAGCTTTGAAGTTACTCTCACCAAACTTGGGTCACTTAGTCATGGGGTGATGCTAAAACATTCTGTCACATTTTGGGGACCCCAAAAAGTGGGTGGAGCCACAAACAACCAATCAGATTTTCCCTATTGACTTCAATGAGAATATGTAAACAGCTGTAATTCTCACAGTATAAAAGCCAGAGTTCCCAAACTTGGCCCACTGGGTCGCTGGGTGACTGGGTTTAAAATTTAGAAAAAGTGGGCAGAGTCTACCACAGACAAATTTCAGCCATTCATTTAAATGGGAAAATGTAAAACTGCTGCCGCTTTTAGACAGTTAATAGCAGGGTCCTCAAACTTGGTACAGTTGGTCACCAGGGGACTGGGATTAAAATTCAGAAAAGTGGGTGGGGCCAAAACCAACCAGATTTCTTTCATTGATTTGTATGGGAAAAATAAAAAGGCTGCCATTCTCACATTATTGATGTCATGGACCTCGAATATCGCAAATGTGGTGCTGGGGGACATCAAGAATGAGAAGCTTAAGTTCAGTTACAATATACCTTTTAGTTTCAGAATAGAAGTCACCCAGCACTTCATCTACATCTGCAAGTGCACCAAGAGCTAACGCAACCTCCTCCATACTTTCTGTGGTCCCAACCACTCCTTCTCCTGAAGCACCCACAGATGTATCAACAGCAGCCTGCCCATCTGCCCCTTTCTCCTCCTGTTTATTCTCTTTACTTTTTATGTCATTTTCTACACAACTTTCTTTTTTTTCCACATCCACATTTTCATTTAAAGAAACATTTTCAATCACTTCATCTTCAATTAACAAATTCACACTACCATTCTCATTTTGCATTATCTCAATATTGCCAAACACGGTATCACATTTGACTCTAGTAAGCTTTACTTCCACCTCCCTTCCCTTCCCATCACTCTGCATAAGCAAATCACAGTTCCCTTTGGCTAAGGATACAGTTCCCAAAACATTTTACCAATTTTGGACCCCTGTAACTCTGGTTTGCAGAGATGTAGGGACCCCATCTTTGGAATCCAAGTCTAACAATATGTCTTCTACCTGCATGAGACATTTCGTGAAATTCAGATGTTGCTAACGGCCATGGCTGTGATTTATGTACGTCAGCATCACTACCATAGAAATAGCCCAAATAAACAGGTTTTTGTGACCCTAGGCTATGACCTCTTTGGCCTAGGGGCCCGAAACTCACCAGTCATGTTCCCCCTAAGGGTCCCTACAATGCTAGAAAATTTGCCACTGCTGAGCAATTGCCCTTTGAAAAGATGTGAGATTTTGGAAAGTGAAATAGGGAGGCAATGAAAGCCTATGGGGGATTTTGCCAATTTCGGACCCCTGTAACGCTGGTTTGCAGAGATGTAGGGACCCCATCTTTGGAATCCAAGTCTAACAATATGTCTTCTACCTGCATGAGACATTTCGTGAAATTCAGACGTTGCTAACGGCCATGGCTGCGATTTATGTACGTCAGCATCACTTAGTGTTGGGCGAACAGTGTTCGCCACTGTTCGGGTTCTGCAGAACATCACCCTGTTCGGGTGATGTTCGAGTTCGGCCTAACACCTGACGGTGCTCGGCCAAACCGTTCGGCCATATGGCCGAACTAAGAGCGCATGGCCGAACGTTCCCCGAACGTTCGGCTAGCGCTGTGATTGGCCGAACGGGTCACGTGGTTCGGACCCGAACGCGCTCTGATTGGCCGAACTGTCACGTGGTTCGGGTAAATAAATACCCGAACCACGTCATATCTCCGCCATTTGTCTGTGGGTTTAGCTTTGGGTAGGCAGGCAGGGTAGTTCGCGCTCCAGCCACGCTAGCCAGGGTCCCCCCCAGTCATTGTGTGTCGCTGCTGGGAATAGTAGTACACCGCTCGCTCAGCATTCTGTTTACTGCCACTCTGTGTACCTCGCTCAGCCACACTATATAGCATTCTGTTTACTGCCACTCTGTGTCTGCTGGGAATAGTAGTACACCGCTTGCACAGCCACACTATATAGCATTCTGTTTACTGCCACTCTGTGTACCTCGCTCAGCCACACTATATAGCATTCTGTTTACTGCCACTCTGTGTCTGCTGGGAATAGTGGTACACCGCTCGCTCAGCCACACTATATAGCATTCTGTTCACTGTTCTGTGTCTGCTTGGAATAGTGGTACACCGCTCGTTCAGCCACACTATATAGCATTCTGTGTACTGTTCTGTGTCTGCTGGGAACAGTAGTACACCGCTCGTTCAGCCACACTATATAGCATTCTGTGTACTGTTCTGTGTCTGCTGGGAACAGTAGTACACCGCTCGCTCAGCCACACTATATAGCATTCTGTTCACTGTTCTGTGTCTGCTTGGAATAGTGGTACACCGCTCGCTCAGCCACACTATATAGCATTCTGTTCACTGTTCTGTGTCTGCTTGGAATAGTGGTACACCGCTCGCTCAGCCACACTATATAGCATTCTGTTTACTGTTCTGTGTCTGCTGGGAACAGTAGTACACCGCTCGCTCAGCCAGAGTATATAGCATTGTGTTTACTGCCACTCTGTGTACACCGCTCAGCCAGACTATATACCATTGTTTACTGACACTCTGTGTACACCACTCAGCCACACTATATACCATTGTTTACTGACACTCTGTGTACACCGCTCAGCCAGACTATATACCATTGTTTACTGCCACTCTGATTCTGCTGGGAACAGTAGTACACCGCTCGCTCAGCCAGAGTATATAGCATTGTGTTTACTGCCACTCTGTGTACACCGCTCAGCCAGACTATATACCATTGTTTACTGACACTCTGTGTACACCACTCAGCCACACTATATACCATTGTTTACTGACACTCTGTGTACACCGCTCAGCCAGACTATATACCATTGTTTACTGCCACTCTGATTCTGCTGGGAACAGTAGTACACCGCTCGCTCAGCCAGACTATATACCATTGTTTACTGACACTATATAGCAGACTATATAGCATTGTGTGTACACCGCTCAGCCAGACTATATACCATTGTTTACTGACACTCTGTGTACACCGCTCAGCCAGACTATATACCATTGTTTACTGCCACTCTGATTCTGCTGGGAACAGTAGTACACCGCTCGCTCAGCCAGACTATATACCATTGTTTACTGACACTCTGTGTACACCGCTCAGCCAGACTATATACCATTGTTTACTGACACTATATAGCAGACTATATAGCATTGTGTGTACACCGCTCAGCCAGACTATATACCATTGTTTACTGACACTCTGTGTACACCGCTCAGCCAGACTATATACCATTGTTTACTGCCACTCTGATTCTGCTGGGAACAGTAGTACACCGCTCGCTCAGCCAGACTATATAGCATTGTGTTTACTGCCACTCTGTGTACACCGCTCAGCCACACTATATAGCATTGCGTACTCTGCCAGTCAGTGTGTATATTGCTGGGATCAGTAATACTCCACTCACCGTCAACCACTATATGAGCTCAACATGAGTTCCCCAGAGACCTCCGCTGTGAGCAGCACTCCCAACAACAGCAACAGCCAACGCCCCACGCAAGCTATAACATCCACCCCAGCAGCCAGTGGTCAGCAGCAGCCCTCCCCGGAGGAGAACGTTGTGTCCATCAGTCCGTCGCCAGAGCGATTAATGAGGGCTGCCATTGAGGAGATGATGGGGCCTGATGTGGAGGAGGAGGTCTGGCTCAGGCCAGCATCCCAAGTTAATGTTGAGGACGATGAGGGGTCTGTGTCTGGGGATGTTGGGGTGGCAGAGGTGGTGGGTGGGTCAGACTCAGGAGAAGAGTTGTATGATGAGGATGATGATCGGGACCATCTGTATGTGCCTCAGAGTCCGACCCCGGAAAACATGTTGTATCGTGTGTTTAGGTACTAAAATCTGCGTTCCCTCCCAGTAGTGTTGGGCGAACAGTGTTTGCCACTGTTCGGGTTCTGCAGAACATCACCCTGTTCGGGGTGACTATATAGCAGACTATATAGCATTGTGTTTAATGCCACTCTGTGTACACGGCTCAGCCACACTATATAGCATTGTGTTTACTTCCACTCTGTGTCTGCTGGGAACAGTAGTACACCGCTCACCCGCCACTGTATAGCATTGTGCTCTGTGTCACTGCTGACAATAGTGGTACACCGCTCACCCACCACTGTATAGCATTTCTGTACTGCCACTGTACTGCTGCCAGTCAGCGTGTACTTTAAGGATAAGTGAAATGAGGAAGAAATCCGGTGAAAGAGGGAGGGGCAAGGGAAGAGGTGTTTCCCCTGACGGTTCACGTACAGGCCACAGGGGAGCACCCAAGAAAACCCACTCAATACTGCCCATGTTGTCCAGGACAACAACCCTCACAGATCCAAAAGAACAGGACCAGATAATTACTTGGATGACCTCTCAAGCGTCCAGCAGTGGGTTAAGCAGCACCAGCACATCACGCACGAGGTCCGAGTCCTCAGCCAGTTAAAGTCTGGGCTTTCTTTGAAGACTGCACTGAGGATGTTACCATGGCGATTTGCAAGGTGTGCAAGACCCGCCTGAGCAGGGGGAAAAGTATTAACAACCTCTCCACCACCAGCATGAGCCGCCACATTCTATCCAAACATCCCACTCTGTGGGCAAACGCGGCAGGACAGGGTACCACCAGCAACACTGCCTCCCTTGGGTTCACCAGACTCACCACCAGACCCGCCTCAGCAGCAGCAGTAGCCCAGCCATTGCGTGGTTCACAACATTCACAAACATCAGACGATGCTGACACTGTCACTTTCCGGACTAGTGCTCTTGAGGTCTCCCAGTGTTCATCAAACACAACAACCAACAGCCCTTCGGTGTGCAGCGCTACGGTTGAGTTGTCTGTTTCTGAGATGTTTGAGCACAAGAGGAAATTGCCAGCAAATGACCCCCGGGCCGTGGCAGTAACAGCCAGCCAGCATAGCCAAGCTTCTGGCCTGCGAAATGCTGCCATATCGAGTGGTGGAGACAAACAGCTTCAAGGGCATGATGTCAGTGGCCATCCCACGTTACGTGGTTCCCAGCCGCTACCACTTTGCGCGCTCTGCAGTGCCTGAGTTGCATGAGCACGTGGTCAGCTAAATAACCCGAAGCTTGAAGAATGCCGTTGCCTGCAAGGTTCACCTCACCACTGACACCTGGACGAGTGCGTTCGGCCAGGGTCGATACATCTCCCTTACCGCGCACTGGGTGAACCTTGTGGAGCCTGGCAGCGATTCCTCACCTGCTACGGCGCGGGTGTTGCCCACGCCGCAAACAGCTGGATAACAACAGCAGCACCTACCTCTCTGACTCCTTCTCCTCCAACGCATCTCAAAGCTGTACCTCATCCGGAAATGCTAACCCAGCACCAGCAGCAGTAGGATCGTGGAAGCAGTGCAGCACAGCTGTTGGCATGCGTCAGCAAGCGTTGCTGAAGCTGATCTGCCTTGGGGATAAGCAGCACACAGGGGAGGAAATTTGGAGGGGAATAAAGGAACAGACGGATTTGTGGCTGGCACCGCTGGACCTGAAACCGGGCATGAAGCTAGACACCTGGCACGAACTGGCAATGTACGCAATAGAGGTGCTGGCTTGCCCGGCAGCCAGCGTTATGTCGGAACGCTGTTTCAGTGCTGCCGGAGGCATCATCACAGATCGGCGTATCCGCCTCTCCACAGAAAATGCAGACCGTCTGACTCAAATTAAAATGAATCAATCCTGGATTGGAAACGACTACGCAACACTCCTGGACCCCAACCAAGTAACATGACCGATGAACATCTGGGATGGTTTAGCGTTTCCGGTCCCTGTTTATTGAACCTCTCATCTGTATTACATTTATGACTGCATGGCGGCAAAAAGCATTGCTGCTATATCCGCACGCTTTTTGTCCTCATGCAAGGCCTGGGTTGTTGTGTCTCACAAAGCGTGGCCTTCTCCTCCTGCGCCTCCTCCTGTTCCATCACGTGTGCTGCTGCTGCTGCTGGGTTACCGTTGCCGCGTGGTCCCTGTTTATTGAACCTCTTATCTTTATTACATTTATGACTACATGGCGGTACAAAGCATGCTATCCGCACGCTTTTTGTCCTCATGCAAGGCCTGGGTTGTTGTGTCTCACAAAGCGTGGCCTTCTCCTCCTGCGCCTCCTCCTGTTCCATCACGTGTGCTGCTGCTGCTGCTGCTGCTGGGTTAGCGTTGCCGCGTGGTCCCTGTTTATTGAACCTCTTATCTTTATTACATTTATGACTACATGGCGGTACAAAGCATGCTATCCGCACGCTTTTTGTCCTCATGCAAGGCCTGGGTTGTTGTGTCTCACAAAGCGTGGCCTTCTCCTCCTGCGCCTCCTCCTGTTCCATCACGTGTGCTGCTGCTGCTGCTGCTGCTGCTGGGTTACCGTTGCCGCGTGGTCCCTGTTTATTGAACCTCTTATCTTTATTACATTTATGACTACATGGCGGTACAAAGCATGCTATCCGCACGCTTTTTGTCCTCATGCAAGGCCTGGGTTGTTGTGTCTCACAAAGCGTGGCCTTCTCCTCCTGCGCCTCCTCCTGTTCCATCACGTGTGCTGCTGCTGCTGCTGGGTTACCGTTGCCGCGTGGTCACTGTTTATTGAACCTCTTATCTTTATTACATTTATGACTACATGGCGGTACAAAGCATGCTATCCGCACGCTTTTTGTCCTCATGCAAGGCCTGGGTTGTTGTGTCTCACAAAGCGTGGCCTTCTCCTCCTGCGCCTCCTCCTGTTCCATCACGTGTGCTGCTGCTGCTGCTGCTGCTGGGTTACCGTTGCCGCGTGGTCCCTGTTTATTGAACCTCTTATCTTTATTACATTTATGACTACATGGCGGTACAAAGCATGCTATCCGCACGCTTTTTGTCCTCATGCAAGGCCTGGGTTGTTGTGTCTCACAAAGCGTGGCCTTCTCCTCCTGCGCCTCCTCCTGTTCCATCACGTGTGCTGCTGCTGGGTTAGCGTTGCCGCGTGGTCCCTGTTTATTGAACCACTTATCTTTATTACATTTATGACTGCATGGTGGTACAAAGCATGCTATCCGCACGCTTCTTGTCCTCATGCAAGGCCTGGGTTGTTGTGTCTCAAAGCGTGGCCTTCTCCTCCTGCGCCACCCTCCTCCTGTTCCATCACGTGTGCTGCTGCTGGGTTAGCATTACCGGTCCCTTTTCCTGGAACCTCTTATATGTATTACATTTATGACTGCATGCCGACAAAAAGCATGTTACCTGTGCAAAGAAAACAGACATTTCCCGCATTTAAAAGACAGTTTTCCCTTTGAAACTTTAAAATCGATTTTCTCAAAAACTATAAGCTCTTTTTGCTAAATTTTTTTTTCCTCTTGTACCCACTCCCAAGGTGCACATACCCTGTAAATTTGGGGTATGTAGCATATAAGGAGGCTTTACAAAGCACAAAAGTTCGGGTCCCCATTGACTTCCATTATGTTCGGAGTTCGGGTCGAACACCCGAACATCGCGGCCATGTTCGGCCTGTTCGGCCCGAACCCGAACATCTAGATGTTCGCCCAACACTAGCATCACTACCATTGAAATAGCCCAAATAAACAGGTTTTTGTGACCCTAGGCTATGACCTCTTTGGCCTAGGGGCCCGAAACTCACCAGTCATGTTCCCCCTAAGGGTCCCTACAATGCTAGAAAATTTGCCACTGCTGAGCAATTGCCCTTTGAAAAGATGTGAGATTTTGGAAAGTGAAATAGGGAGGCAATGAAAGCCTATGGGGGATTTTACCAATTTTGGACCCCTGTAACTCTGGTTTGCAGAGATGTAGGGACCCCATCTTTGGAATCCAAGTCTAACAATATGTCTTCTACCTGCATGAGACATTTCGTGAAATTCAGACGTTGCTAACGGCCATGGCTGCGATTTATGTACGTCAGCATCACTACCATTGAAATAGCCCAAATAAACAGGTTTTTGTGACCCTAGGCTATGACCTCTTTGGCCTAGGGGCCCGAAACTCACCAGTCATGTTCCCCCTAAGGGTCCCTACAATGCTAGAAAATTTGCCACTGCTGAGCAATTGCCCTTTGAAAAGATGTGAGATTTTGGAAAGTGAAATAGGGAGGCAATGAAAGCCTATGGGGGATTTTACCAATTTTGGACCCCTGTAACTCTGGTTTGCAGAGATGTAGGGACCCCATCTTTGGAATCCAAGTCTAACAATATGTCTTCTACCTGCATGAGACATTTCGTGAAATTCAGACGTTGCTAACGGCCATGGCTGCGATTTATGTACATCAGCATCACTACCATTGAAATAGCCCAAATAAACAGGTTTTTGTGACCCTAGGCTATGACCTCTTTGGCCTAGGGACCCGAAACTCACCAGTTATGATCCCCCTAACAGTTCCTACAATGCTAGAAAATTTGCCACTGCTGAGCCATTGCCCTTTGAAAAGATTTGAGATTTTGGAAAGTGAAATAGGGGCCTAATGAAAGCCTATGGGGGATTTTACCATTTTTGCAATATGCCTTCTACCTGCATGAGTCCTTTGGACTCTTGGCTCACACCATCATCTCCAGATGCTGACTGCTCAGGGTCAGGATCCAGGGAGGTTTGTATAACGCCTCCCAAACCATCATGTATCTGCACAGCCCCTGACAACGACAACACCCCCACAGGTAAAGTTTTAACGTATTTGCCACCATCTTTGACTGTTAGGGAAGCTTTATCATCTTTACATACATTATCCACCTCTGTCTTGGAAGATTCCCTCCCGACAATCACCTCCAAGATCGTATCTTCATCAACTTCAGGTTTAACATGCACAGCTGTAATTTGCTCAGTAGGTTGATGCATGGCAGGTAAGAGAGACGCCTGACCAGAAGGCTCCTCAGGCGTACTGCCTTTCTCCATAACCACGCAATCTCCCTCACCTCCGTTCAGATATTCATCATTACTGTTTGCTAACATGGCTTGGAACCTCTGACGACACACCAGGGCCTCACTCATAGGTCCCCCGTAAGCTTTCAGGCCCTCAAGCACAGCCTGCTGCTCACGGATCCTCTGTCTCAGGCTTACCAGTTCAGGGTCCATATTCAGAAAGCTCGATTGCCATTTCACTCCGTAGCGAAAGATTGCATTCTTTAGCTGGAACTTCAAAGTTTTTATCAAGAAACAGCATCCATCAACTGCGTGCACCCAAGCTACAGTGTCCTTCACAGTCAATGTTCCTCCCCTTCCCAAGCCAGTGGGATCAGGGTGCTTTGGAGCCGCCTGCTCCATCCTGAGGCAGCCGGCCTGCAAGGTAGGCTCCTGCCGACGAAAGGCCTAAGCAGGGCCTTAAAGTTCGGACTATCTCCGCTCCTCCTGCACTGATGGTCGGACAGGCACACCACGGATAGGTCCTTTGAGCAGAGCTCCAACAGTCAATGCTCTCCCCTCAGTGATCCAGTTCAGACTGACAACCGCCTCACCAAACTTGGGTCACTTGGTCATGGGGTGAAGCTGAAACATTCTGTCACATTTTGGGGACCCAAAAAAGTGGGCGGAGCCACACACAACCAATCAGATTTACCCTATTGACTTCAATGGGAAAATGTAAACCGCTGCAATTCTCACAGTATTAAAGCCAGAGTTCCCAGACTTGGCACAGTGGGTCACTGGGTGACTGGGTTTAAAATTTATAAAAAAGTGGGCGGAGTCTACCACAGCCAATCAAATTTCAGCCATTAGTTTAAAAGGGAAAAATAAAAAAAATTGCTGCTGCTCTTAGACGGTTAGTGGCAGGGTCCTGACACTTGGCACAGTTGGTCACTGGGGGACTGGGATTAAAATTCATAAAAGTGGGCGGAGCCAAAACCGACCAATCAGATTTCTTTTGTTAATTTTTCCCATTTAAATCAATCAGGCTGCCATTCTCACAATATTGATGTCAGGGCCCTCGAATATCGCAAATGTGGTCGCTGGGGGTTTCCACTCCAAGTTTAGAAAAAGTGGGCGGAGCCACCCGCAACCAATCAAATTTCATTCATTGATTTTTAATAGAAAACAATAAAACTGCTGTCATTTTTACACATTTTATTATAGCTATGTAACTATTATAGTACTAGTGTTGTTGTTGTCCAAGTGAGTAGGGGTCTCTCTCGGCTCTTCCTATGGTGGTTCCACACGGAATGGGGGCCGCACCCCTCCGGACTCCACAGCCTTCCAGTCTATGGAAATGAAGAACGGCTCTTCCCTCAGGTTTTTCATCTGATCTTTACGCGCTTCCTGGTTTTTACACAGTAGCTTCTCCAGGAAGTCTTTCAGTGTGGGGTCCATCTCCGGCGGGTAGTCTGGATAATTGTAATAAATGGAGTTTTTGATGACAGCCTCATCCTTCTCCCACTTGTCCATGAATGGGTGTTTGAGGCATGCCATCAAAAAAAGCATGATTCCCGTAGAGAAGAAGTCTACTGAGTGTTCGTAGTCCATCTCTAGGAACACCTCCGGGGCCATATAGTGCAAGCTCCCGTTACATCCTTCAACCATGTCATCCCCAAAGACATCTTGCACTGCCAGGCCGAAGTCAGCAATCTTTATGTTCCCGACTCCGTCCAGGAGGATGTTTTCCGGCTTGATGTCTCTGTGGATGACACCCTTGGAGTGGATGTACTCCAGGCCGATAACCATCTGCGCAGCAAACAGTCTCAGGGTCGTAATGTCAAATGGCTTGTCAGCATCATCTAGAAGTGTCATCAGATCTCCCCCGCTCAGGTACTCCATGGCAAAGCAGAGGTAATTCTTTGACTGGAATGTACCGTAGAGCTGAGTGATAAAGGGACCCTTCCCAAGGGTCTTCAATACCTGACACTCCATGAATATTTCCTCAGGGTCATTATACTTTATAAATGGCCTTTTCTTGACCATTTTAATGGCCAGCTGTTGGTCTCTGCCTCGGTGGGAAGCAAGGTAAACCTTGCCAAATGACCCCTCTCCAAGAAGTTTATGGAAGTTGAAGCTGCCCAAAGTCAGTGGCTTCCTGATGGTCTGGATTCCACTCGGGCCAGCTTCTTTCTCCTTCGCCACACGAGGTGAAACATCAGAAAGCTGATATCCCGGCGCTGGTTTCCCAGCTACTTCCTCCTCCACATGACCGGAATCATCAGCTCCTAAGTCCACATCGACAAAAGCTGAAGCATCCGACAACTGATATCCCGGCGCTGGTTCCCCAGCTGCTTCCTCCACCACATGACCGGAATCATCAGCTTCTTCCACTTCGCCAACATCCAAGGGGGAGACATCCGATAACTGATATCCCAGCGCTGGTTCCCCAGCTACTTCCTCCACCACATGACCGGAATCATCAGCCTCTTCCTTCTCCTCCACATCCACACGAGGTGAAACATCAGAAAGCTGATATCCTGGCGCTGGTTCCCCAGCTACTTCCTCCACCACATGACCAGAATCATCAGCTCCTAAGTCCACATCCACAAAAGGTGAAACATCCGACAACTGATATCCCGGCGCTGGTTCCCCAGCTACTTCCTCCACCACATGACCGAAATCATCAGCTTCTTCTGCTTCGTCAACATCCAAGAGGGAGATATCCGACAACTGATATCCCGACGCTGGTTCCCCAGCTACTTCCTCCACCACATGACCGGAATCATCAGCTTCTTCCTTCTCCTTCACATCCACACGAGGTGAAACATCAGAAAGCTGATATCCTGGCGCTGGTTCCCCAGCTACTTCCTCCACCACATGACCAGAATCATCAGCTCCTAAGTCCACATCAACAAAAGCTGAAGCATCCGACAACTGATATCCCGGCGCTGGTTCCCCAGCTACTTCCTCCACCTCATGACCGGAATCATCAGCCTCTTCCTTCTCCTTCACATCCACATGAGGTGAAACATCAGAAAGCTGATATCCCGGCGCTGGTTCCCCAGCTACTTCCTCCACCACATGACCAGAATCATCAGCTCCTAAGTCCACATCAACAAAAGCTGAAGCATCCGACAACTGATATCCCGGCGCTGGTTCCCCAGCTACTTCCTCCACCACATAACCGGAATCATCAGCTTCTTCCGCTTCGTCAACATCCACATGAGGTGAAACATCAGAAAGCTGATATCCCGGCGCTGGTTCTCCAGCTACTTCCTCCACCACATGACCGGAATCATCAGCCTCTTCCTTCTCCTCCACATCCACACGAGGTGAAACATCAGAAAGCTGATATCCTGGCGCTGGTTCCCCAGCTACTTCCTCCACCACATGACCAGAATCATCAACTCCTAAGTCCACATCAACAAAAGCTGAAGCATCCGACAACTGATATCCCGGCGCTGGTTCCCCAGCTACTTCCTCCACCACATGACCGGAATCATCAGCTTCTTCTGCTTCGTCAACATCCAAGGGGGAGATATCCGATAACTGATATCCCGGCGTTGGTTTCCCAGCTACTTCCTCCACCACATGACTGGAATCATCAGCCTCTTCCTTCTCCTTCACATCCACACGAGGTGAAACATCAGAAAGCTGATATCCCGGCGCTGGTTCCCCAGCTACTTCCTCCACCACATGACCAGAATCATCAGCTCCTAAGTCCACATCCACAAAAGGTGAAACATCCGACAACTGATATCCCGGCGCTGGTTCCCCAGCTACTTCCTCCTCCACATGACCGGAATCATCAGCTTCTTCTGCTTCGTCAACATCCAAGGGGGAGATATCCGATAACTGATATCCCGGCGCTGGTTTCCCAGCTACTTCCTCCACCACATGACCGGAATCATCAGCCTCTTCCTTCTCCTTCACATCCACACGAGGTGAAACATCAGAAAGCTGATACCCTGGCGCTGGTTCCCCAGCTACTTCCTCCACCACATGACCAGAATCATCAGCTCCTAAGTCCACATCCACAAAAGGTGAAACATCCGACAACTGATATCCCGGCGCTGGTTCCCCAGCTACTACCTCCTCCACATGACCGGAATCATCAGCTTCTTCTGCTTCGTCAACATCCAAGGGGGAGACATCCGATAACTGATATCCCGGCGCTGGTTCCCCAGCTACTTCCTCCACCACATGACCGGAATCATCAGCTTCTTTCTTCTCCTCCACATCCACATAAGGCAAAACATCAGAAAGCTGATATCCTGGCGCTGGTTCCCCAGCTACTTCCTCCACCACATGACCAGAATCATCAGCCTCTTCTGCTTCCTCCACATAAGGTGAAATAACCGATATCTGATATCCCGGTGCTGGGTACCCAGCTACTCCCTCCACCACATGACCGGAATCATCCGATACCACATATTCCAGTGCTAATGCAGAACGCCCGGTAGATGGGGCAGGTCTACAGCAGTAGAACAGTCTGCCCAAGAAAGCCCTGATAGAACGTACAGCTGCCTGGGCTCTTCCCCTAGCTGGTGGTTGTGGCTCTGGGTCAGCATTGGCAGCTGGCTGTACAGAGGGCTGCTGAACCTCAAGCCTGAGGTTCATTTTGCGGTGCCTTTTACAGCAGCGCAACATAGTTCACCAATGAGAATCTCACTAATGAGTAAATTGCTCGAGAGCAAAATCAATCGTCTTCACTTGTGCAAGTGGAGACAAAAGTGAGCCTCTCAATGCTCAACCTCTGCTTATATACACACACGGCTATTATGACATCACTTCCCTGACATCACCAGAGGTAAACATGGGGCTCCGCGCCCCTGCGGCAGACCCCAGAAGCCCCCATTTTTCGTATTGACTTTGACAGGGAAAAATTTAAAATCGCTGTTACTCGTACAATTTTGAAGCTACACTCCCCAAACTCGGACCACATATTGTTGGTGTCACCCCAAATTAAAATAAGTATTTTGGGGGGCACCCAAAGTGGGCGGAGCTACCACCAGCCAATGAACATTTAGCAATTTTCTATACGCTACTCCTCCCAGAGTTTCAGGAGTACAATTATGAAACTTTGCACACTTGTTTGGCTCATACCCGAATAGATTGCTTGTGCTTTTTTAAGCAATCCCACCCTCCGTGCCCCTGTGGTGGACCCCCGAAGACCTTATTTTTCCCATAGACTTTCGTTGGAAAACTTGAAACTTTCGCCACTCGTACAGCTTTGAAGTTACTCTCACCAAACTTGGGTCACTTAGTCATGGGGTGATGCTAAAACATTATGTCACATTTTGGGGACCCCAAAAAGTGGGTGGAGCCACAAACAACCAATCAGATTTTCCCTATTGACTTCAATGAGAATATGTAAACAGCTGTAATTCTCACAGTATAAAAGCCAGAGTTCCCAAACTTGGCCCACTGGGTCGCTGGGTGACTGGGTTTAAAATTTAGAAAAAGTGGGCAGAGTCTACCACATACAAATTTCAGCCATTCATTTAAATGGGAAAATGTAAAACTGCTGCCGCTTTTAGACAGTTAATAGCAGGGTCCTCAAACTTGGTACAGTTGGTCACCAGGGGACTGGGATTAAAATTCAGAAAAGTGGGTGGGGCCAAAACCAACCAGATTTCTTTCATTGATTTGTATGGGAAAAATAAAAAGGCTGCCATTCTTACATTATTGATGTCATGGACCTCGAATATCGCAAATATGGTGCTGGGGGACATCAAGAATGAGAAGCTTAAGTTCAGTTACAATATACCTTTTAGTTTCAGAATAGAAGTCACCCAGCACTTCATCTACATCTGCAAGTGCACCAAGAGCTAACGCAACCTCCTCCATACTTTCTGTGGTCCCAACCACTCCTTCTCCAGAAGCATCCACAGATGTATCAACAGCAGCCTGCCCATCTGCCCCTTTCTCCTCCTGTTTATTCTCTTTACTTTTTATGTCATTTTCTACACAACTTTCTTTTTTTTCCACATCCACATTTTCATTTAAAGAAACATTTTCAATCACTTCATCTTCAATTAACAAATTCACACTACCATTCTCATTTTGCATTATCTCAATATTGCCAAACACGGTATCACATTTGACTCTAGTAAGCTTTACTTCCACCTCCCTTCCCTTCCCATCACTCTGCATAAGCAAATCACAGTTCCCTTTGGCTAAGGATACAGTTCCCAAAACATTTTACCAATTTTGGACCCCTGTAACTCTGGTTTGCAGAGATGTAGGGACCCCATCTTTGGAATCCAAGTCTAACAATATGTCTTCTACCTGCATGAGACATTTCGTGAAATTCAGATGTTGCTAACGGCCATGGCTGTGATTTATGTACGTCAGCAACACTACCATTGAAATAGCCCAAATAAACAGGTTTTTGTGACCCTAGGCTATGACCTCTTTGGCCTAGGGGCCCGAAACTCACCAGTCATGTTCCCCCTAAGGGTCCCTACAATGCTAGAAAATTTGCCACTGCTGAGCAATTGCCCTTTGAAAAGATGTGAGATTTTGGAAAGTGAAATAGGGAGGCAATAAAAGCCTATGGGGGATTTTGCCAATTTTGGACCCCTGTAACTCTGGTTTGCAGAGATGTAGGGACCCCATCTTTGGAATCCAAGTCTAACAATATGTCTTCTACCTGCATGGGACATTTCGTGAAATTCAGACGTTGCTAACGGCCATGGCTGTGATTTATGTACGTCAGCATCACTACCATAGAAATAGCCCAAATAAACAGGTTTTTGTGACCCTAGGCTATGACCTCTTTGGCCTAGGGGCCCGAAACTCACCAGTCATGTTCCCCCTAAGGGTCCCTACAATGCTAGAAAATTTGCCACTGCTGAGCAATTGCCCTTTGAAAAGATGTGAGATTTTGGAAAGTGAAATAGGGAGGCAATGAAAGCCTATGGGGGATTTTGCCAATTTCGGACCCCTGTAACGCTGGTTTGCAGAGATGTAGCGACCCCATCTTTGGAATCCAAGTCTAACAATATGTCTTCTACCTGCATGAGACATTTCGTGAAATTCAGACGTTGCTAACGGCCATGGCTGCGATTTATGTACGTCAGCATCACTACCATTGAAATAGCCCAAATAAACAGGTTTTTGTGACCCTAGGCTATGACCTCTTTGGCCTAGGGGCCCGAAACTCACCAGTCATGTTCCCCCTAAGGGTCCCTACAATGCTAGAAAATTTGCCACTGCTGAGCAATTGCCCTTTGAAAAGATGTGAGATTTTGGAAAGTGAAATAGGGAGGCAATGAAAGCCTATGGGGGATTTTACCAATTTTGGACCCCTGTAACTCTGGTTTGCAGAGATGTAGGGACCCCATCTTTGGAATCCAAGTCTAACAATATGTCTTCTACCTGCATGAGACATTTCGTGAAATTCAGACGTTGCTAACGGCCATGGCTGCGATTTATGTACATCAGCATCACTACCATTGAAATAGCCCAAATAAACAGGTTTTTGTGACCCTAGGCTATGACCTCTTTGGCCTAGGGACCCGAAACTCACCAGTTATGATCCCCCTAACAGTTCCCACAATGCTAGAAAATTTGCCACTGCTGAGCCATTGCCCTTTGAAAAGATTTGAGATTTTGGAAAGTGAAATAGGGGCCTAATGAAAGCCTATGGGGGATTTTACCATTTTTGCAATATGCCTTCTACCTGCATGAGTCCTTTGGACTCTTGGCTCACACCATCATCTCCAGATGCTGACTGCTCAGGGTCAGGATCCAGGGAGGTTTGTATAACGCCTCCCAAACCATCATGTATCTGCACAGCCCCTGACAACGGCAACACCCCCACAGGTAAAGTTTTAACGTATTTGCCACCATCTTTGACTGTTAGGGAAGCTTTATCATCTTTACATACATTATCCACCTCTGTCTTGGAAGATTCCCTCCCGACAATCACCTCCAAGATCGTATCTTCATCAACTTCAGGTTTAACATGCACAGCTGTAATTTGCTCAGTAGGTTGATGCATGGCAGGTAAGAGAGACGCCTGACCAGAAGGCTCCTCAGGCGTACTGCCTTTCTCCATAACCACGCAATCTCCCTCACCTCCGTTCAGATATTCATCATTACTGTTTGCTAACATGGCTTGGAACCTCTGACGACACACCAGGGCCTCACTCATAGGTCCCCCGTAAGCTTTCAGGCCCTCAAGCACAGCCTGCTGCTCACGGATCCTCTGTCTCAGGCTTACCAGTTCAGGGTCCATATTCAGAAAGCTCGATTGCCATTTCACTCCGTAGCGAAAGATTGCATTCTTTAGCTGGAACTTCAAAGTTTTTATCAAGAAACAGCATCCATCAACTGCGTGCACCCAAGCTACAGTGTCCTTCACAGTCAATGTTCCTCCCCTTCCCAAGCCAGTGGGATCAGGGTGCTTTGGAGCCGCCTGCTCCATCCTGAGGCAGCCGGCCTGCAAGGTAGGCTCCTGCCGACGCCTAAGCAGGGCCTTAAAGTTCGGACTATCTCCGCTCCTCCTGCACTGATGGTCGGACAGGCACACCACGGATAGGTCCTTTGAGCAGAGCTCCAACAGTCAATGCTCTCCCCTCAGTGATCCAGTTCAGACTGACAACCGCCTCACCAAACTTGGGTCACTTGGTCATGGGGTGAAGCTGAAACATTCTGTCACATTTTGGGGACCCAAAAAAGTGGGCGGAGCCACACACAACCAATCAGATTTACCCTATTGACTTCAATGGGAAAATGTAAACCGCTGCAATTCTCACAGTATTAAAGCCAGAGTTCCCAGACTTGGCACAGTGGGTCACTGGGTGACTGGGTTTAAAATTTATAAAAAGTGGGCGGAGTCTACCACAGCCAATCAAATTTCAGCCATTAGTTTAAAAGGGAAAAATAAAAAAAATTGCTGCTGCTCTTAGACGGTTAGTGGCAGGGTCCTGACACTTGGCACAGTTGGTCACTGGGGGACTGGGATTAAAATTCATAAAAGTGGGCGGAGCCAAAACCGACCAATCAGATTTCTTTTGTTAATTTTTCCCATTTAAATCAATCAGGCTGCCATTCTCACAATATTGATGTCAGGGCCCTCGAATATCGCAAATGTGGTCGCTGGGGGTTTCCACTCCAAGTTTAGAAAAAGTGGGCGGAGCCACCCGCAACCAATCAAATTTCATTCATTGATTTTTAATAGAAAACAATAAAACTGCTGTCATTTTTACACATTTTATTATAGCTATGTAACTATTATAGTACTAGTGTTGTTGTTGTCCAAGTGAGTAGGGGTCTCTCTCGGCTCTTCCTATGGTGGTTCCACACGGAATGGGGGCCGCACCCCTCCGGACTCCACAGCCTTCCAGTCTATGGAAATGAAGAACGGCTCTTCCCTCAGGTTTTTCATCTGATCTTTACGCGCTTCCTGGTTTTTACACAGTAGCTTCTCCAGGAAGTCTTTCAGTGTGGGGTCCATCTCCGGCGGGTAGTCTGGATAATTGTAATAAATGGAGTTTTTGATGACAGCCTCATCCTTCTCCCACTTGTCCATGAATGGGTGTTTGAGGCATGCCATCAAAAAAAGCATGATTCCCGTAGAGAAGAAGTCTACTGAGTGTTCGTAGTCCATCTCTAGGAACACCTCCGGGGCCATATAGTGCAAGCTCCCGTTACATCCTTCAACCATGTCATCCCCAAAGACATCTTGCACTGCCAGGCCGAAGTCAGCAATCTTTATGTTCCCGACTCCGTCCAGGAGGATGTTTTCCGGCTTGATGTCTCTGTGGATGACACCCTTGGAGTGGATGTACTCCAGGCCGATAACCATCTGCGCAGCAAACAGTCTCAGGGTCGTAATGTCAAATGGCTTGTCAGCATCATCTAGAAGTGTCATCAGATCTCCCCCGCTCAGGTACTCCATGGCAAAGCAGAGGTAATTCTTTGACTGGAATGTACCGTAGAGCTGAGTGATAAAGGGACCCTTCCCAAGGGTCTTCAATACCTGACACTCCATGAATATTTCCTCAGGGTCATTATACTTTATAAATGGCCTTTTCTTGACCATTTTAATGGCCAGCTGTTGGTCTCTGCCTCGGTGGGAAGCAAGGTAAACCTTGCCAAATGACCCCTCTCCAAGAAGTTTATGGAAGTTGAAGCTGCCCAAAGTCAGTGGCTTCCTGATGGTCTGGATTCCACTCGGGCCAGCTTCTTTCTCCTTCGCCACACGAGGTGAAACATCAGAAAGCTGATATCCCGGCGCTGGTTTCCCAGCTACTTCCTCCTCCACATGACCGGAATCATCAGCTCCTAAGTCCACATCGACAAAAGCTGAAGCATCCGACAACTGATATCCCGGCGCTGGTTCCCCAGCTGCTTCCTCCACCACATGACCGGAATCATCAGCTTCTTCCACTTCGCCAACATCCAAGGGGGAGACATCCGATAACTGATATCCCAGCGCTGGTTCCCCAGCTACTTCCTCCACCACATGACCGGAATCATCAGCCTCTTCCTTCTCCTCCACATCCACACGAGGTGAAACATCAGAAAGCTGATATCCTGGCGCTGGTTCCCCAGCTACTTCCTCCACCACATGACCAGAATCATCAGCTCCTAAGTCCACATCCACAAAAGGTGAAACATCCGACAACTGATATCCCGGCGCTGGTTCCCCAGCTACTTCCTCCACCACATGACCGAAATCATCAGCTTCTTCTGCTTCGTCAACATCCAAGAGGGAGATATCCGACAACTGATATCCCGACGCTGGTTCCCCAGCTACTTCCTCCACCACATGACCGGAATCATCAGCTTCTTCCTTCTCCTTCACATCCACACGAGGTGAAACATCAGAAAGCTGATATCCTGGCGCTGGTTCCCCAGCTACTTCCTCCACCACATGACCAGAATCATCAGCTCCTAAGTCCACATCAACAAAAGCTGAAGCATCCGACAACTGATATCCCGGCGCTGGTTCCCCAGCTACTTCCTCCACCTCATGACCGGAATCATCAGCCTCTTCCTTCTCCTTCACATCCACATGAGGTGAAACATCAGAAAGCTGATATCCCGGCGCTGGTTCCCCAGCTACTTCCTCCACCACATGACCAGAATCATCAGCTCCTAAGTCCACATCAACAAAAGCTGAAGCATCCGACAACTGATATCCCGGCGCTGGTTCCCCAGCTACTTCCTCCACCACATAACCGGAATCATCAGCTTCTTCCGCTTCGTCAACATCCAAGAGGGAGACATCCGATAACTGATATCCCGGCGTTGGTTCCCCAGCTACTTCCTCCACCACATGACCGGAATCATCAGCCTCTTCCTTCTCCTCCACATCCACACGAGGTGAAACATCAGAAAGCTGATATCCTGGCGCTGGTTCCCCAGCTACTTCCTCCACCACATGACCAGAATCATCAACTCCTAAGTCCACATCAACAAAAGCTGAAGCATCCGACAACTGATATCCCGGCGCTGGTTCCCCAGCTACTTCCTCCACCACATGACCGGAATCATCAGCTTCTTCTGCTTCGTCAACATCCAAGGGGGAGATATCCGATAACTGATATCCCGGCGCTGGTTTCCCAGCTACTTCCTCCACCACATGACCGGAATCATCAGCCTCTTCCTTCTCCTTCACATCCACACGAGGTGAAACATCAGAAAGCTGATACCCTGGCGCTGGTTCCCCAGCTACTTCCTCCACCACATGACCAGAATCATCAGCTCCTAAGTCCACATCCACAAAAGGTGAAACATCCGACAACTGATATCCCGGCGCTGGTTCCCCAGCTACTACCTCCTCCACATGACCGGAATCATCAGCTTCTTCTGCTTCGTCAACATCCAAGGGGGAGACATCCGATAACTGATATCCCGGCGCTGGTTCCCCAGCTACTTCCTCCACCACATCACCGGAATCATCAGCTTCTTTCTTCTCCTCCACATCCACATAAGGCAAAACATCAGAAAGCTGATATCCTGGCGCTGGTTCCCCAGCTACTTCCTCCACCACATGACCAGAATCATCAGCCTCTTCTGCTTCCTCCACATAAGGTGAAATAACCGATATCTGATATCCCGGTGCTGGGTACCCAGCTACTCCCTCCACCACATGACCGGAATCATCCGATACCACATATTCCAGTGCTAATGCAGAACGCCCGGTAGATGGGGCAGGTCTACAGCAGTAGAACAGTCTGCCCAAGAAAGCCCTGATAGAACGCACAGCTGCCTGGGCTCTTCCCCTAGCTGGTGGTTGTGGCTCTGGGTCAGCATTGGCAGCTGGCTGTACAGAGGGCTGCTGAACCTCAAGCCTGAGGTTCATTTTGCGGTGCCTTTTACAGCAGCGCAACATAGTTCACCAATGAGAATCTCACTAATGAGTACATTGCTCGAGAGCAAAATCAATCGTCTTCACTTGTGCAAGTGGAGACAAAAGTGAGCCTCTCAATGCTCAACCTCTGCTTATATACACACACGGCTATTATGACATCACTTCCCTGACATCACCAGAGGTAAACATGGGGCTATTATGACATCACAAGAGGGGCTCGGTGGAAGCAGATAGGACTTTCCGGCACTTTCCATCAGATTTTATGTTATACGTCAACACTCAAAATACATAAAAGTGGGCAGAGCCAGAACCGACCAATCAGATTTCTTTGCTTGATTTAAAAGGGAACAATTAAAAAGGCTGCCATTCTCACAATATTGATGTCAGGGACCTCGAATATCGCAAATGTGGTCCCTGGGGGTTTCCACTTCAAGTTCTGAAAAAGTGGGCGTAGCCACCAGCAACCAATCAAATTTCATTCATTGATTTTCAATGGAAAAATATAAAACTGCTGCCATTTTTACACGTTAAATGCCAGCATTCACAAACTTTGGAGTGTTAGTCACTGGGTGACTGTGGTTCACAAGTAGGAAAAAAGGGGGGGGGGGGGGCAACAACAGCCAATCAGATTTCAGCCATTGACCTTAATGAAAAATGATAAACCACTGCTAAAATCACAGTTTAAATGCTAGGTGTCCCAAACTTGGCTCAGTTATTCACTGGGTGACTGCGGTCAAAAACAGGAAAAGTGGGTGGAGCCACTAACATCCAATCAAATTTCACCTATGCACTTCAATGTAAAACTTTCAAATACTGCCACTCTCACAGTTTTAAAGCCAGAGGTCCAAAACTTGGCACAGACCATGACATGGTGGTTAATTTTAAAATTTAGAAAAATGGGCGGAGCTTAAAACAGCCAATCAAATGTTACCTATTGCTATTCAATGTCAATATATAAGTTGCTGTCATTCTTTTACTGTTAATGGCAGGGACTTCAAACTTGGCACAGTCGGTCACAGGGGGACTGGGATTAAAATTTTGAAAGTGGGTGGGGCCAAAAACAGCCAATCAGATTTTCCCTATTGACTTCAATGGTAAAATGTAAACAGCTGTAATTCTCACATTATTAAAGCCAGAGTTCCCAGACTTGGCACACTGGGTCACTGGGTGACTGGGGTTAAAATTTGGCAAGGTGGGCGGAGCCACATGCAGCCAATCAGACACATAGCCAACATCCTGTGGTTTCTTCAGAAACGACACCATCTAGTTATTATTATTAGCCCATTTTCTGTACGCTACGCCTCCTACAGTTTTAGGGGTTCAAGCGCCACACTTTCCACACTTATTCGTCTTATAGTGAAGTACGCTGCTTGTGCTTTATTAAGCGATCCCACCCTCCGCGCCCCTGCGGCAGACCCCAGAAGCACCCATTTTTCGTATTGACTTTGACAGGGAAAAATTTAAAATCGCTGTTACTCGTAAAATTTTGAAGCTACACTCCCCAAACTCGGACCACATATTGTTGGTGTCACCCCAAATTAAAATAAGTATTTTGGGGGGCACCCAAAGTGGGCGGAGCTACCACCAGCCAATGAACATTTAGCAATTTTCTATACGCTACTCCTCCCAGAGTTTCAGGAGTACAATTATGAAACTTTGCACACTTGTTTGGCTCATACCCGAATAGATTGCTTGTGCTTTTTTAAGCAATCCCACCCTCCATGCCCCTGTGGTGGACCCCCGAAGACCTTATTTTTCCCATAGACTTTCGTTGGAAAACTTGAAACTTTCGCCACTCGTACAGCTTTGAAGTTACTCTCACCAAACTTGGGTCACTTAGTCATGGGGTGATGCTAAAACATTCTGTCACATTTTGGGGACCCCAAAAAGTGGGTGGAGCCACAAACAACCAATCAGATTTTCCCTATTGACTTCAATGAGAATATGTAAACAGCTGTAATTCTCACAGTATAAAAGCCAGAGTTCCCAAACTTGGCCCACTGGGTCGCTGGGTGACTGGGTTTAAAATTTAGAAAAAGTGGGCAGAGTCTACCACAGACAAAATTTCAGCCATTCATTTAAATGGGAAAATGTAAAACTGCTGCCGCTTTTAGACAGTTAATAGCAGGGTCCTCAAACTTGGTACAGTTGGTCACCAGGGGACTGGGATTAAAATTCAGAAAAGTGGGTGGGGCCAAAACCAACCAGATTTCTTTCATTGATTTGTATGGGAAAAATAAAAAGGCTGCCAATCTCACATTATTGATGTCATGGACCTCGAATATCGCAAATGTGGTGCTGGGGGACATCAAGAATGAGAAGCTTAAGTTCAGTTACAATATACCTTTTAGTTTCAGAATAGAAGTCACCCAGCACTTCATCTACATCTGCAAGTGCACCAAGAGCTAACGCAACCTCCTCCATACTTTCTGTGGTCCCAACCACTCCTTCTCCTGAAGCACCCACAGATGTATCAACAGCAGCCTGCCCATCTGCCCCTTTCTCCTCCTGTTTATTCTCTTTACTTTTTAAGTCATTTTCTACACAACTTTCTTTTTTTTCCACATCCACATTTTCATTTAAAGAAACATTTTCAATCACTTCATCTTCAATTAACAAATTCACACTACCATTCTCATTTTGCATTATCTCAATATTGCCAAACACGGTATCACATTTGACTCTAGTAAGCTTTACTTCCACCTCCCTTCCCTTCCCATCACTCTGCATAAGCAAATCACAGTTCCCTTTGGCTAAGGATACAGTTCCCAAAACATTTTACCAATTTTGGACCCCTGTAACTCTGGTTTGCAGAGATGTAGGGACCCCATCTTTGGAATCCAAGTCTAACAATATGTCTTCTACCTGCATGAGACATTTCGTGAAATTCAGATGTTGCTAACGGCCATGGCTGTGATTTATGTACGTCAGCATCACTACCATTGAAATAGCCCAAATAAACAGGTTTTTGTGACCCTAGGCTATGACCTCTTTGGCCTAGGGGCCCGAAACTCACCAGTCATGTTCCCCCTAAGGGTCCCTACAATGCTAGAAAATTTGCCACTGCTGAGCAATTGCCCTTTGAAAAGATGTGAGATTTTGGAAAGTGAAATAGGGAGACAATAAAAGCCTATGGGGGATTTTGCCAATTTTGGACCCCTGTAACTCTGGTTTGCAGAGATGTAGGGACCCCATCTTTGGAATCCAAGTTTAACAATATGTCTTCTACCTGCATGAGACATTTCGTGAAATTCAGACGTTGCTAACGGCCATGGCTGTGATTTATGTACGTCAGCATCACTACCATAGAAATAGCCCAAATAAACAGGTTTTTGTGACCCTAGGCTATGACCTCTTTGGCCTAGGGGCCCGAAACTCACCAGTCATGTTCCCCCTAAGGGTCCCTACAATGCTAGAAAATTTGCCACTGCTGAGCAATTGCCCTTTGAAAAGATGTGAGATTTTGGAAAGTGAAATAGGGAGGCAATGAAAGCCTATGGGGGATTTTGCCAATTTCGGACCCCTGTAACGCTGGTTTGCAGAGATGTAGGGACCCCATCTTTTGAATCCAAGTCTAACAATATGTCTTCTACCTGCATGAGACATTTCGTGAAATTCAGACGTTGCTAACGGCCATGGCTGCGATTTATGTACGTCAGCATCACTACCATTGAAATAGCCCAAATAAACAGGTTTTTGTGACCCTAGGCTATGACCTCTTTGGCCTAGGGGCCCGAAACTCACCAGTCATGTTCCCCCTAAGGGTCCCTACAATGCTAGAAAATTTGCCACTGCTGAGCAATTGCCCTTTGAAAAGATGTGAGATTTTGGAAAGTGAAATAGGGAGGCAATAAAAGCCTATGGGGGATTTTGCCAATTTTGGACCCCTGTAACTCTGGTTTGCAGAGATGTAGGGACCCCATCTTTGGAATCCAAGTCTAACAATATGTCTTCTACCTGCATGAGACATTTCGTGAAATTCAGACGTTGCTAACGGCCATGGCTGTGATTTATGTACGTCAGCATCACTACCATAGAAATAGCCCAAATAAACAGGTTTTTGTGACCCTAGGCTATGACCTCTTTGGCCTAGGGGCCCGAAACTCACCAGTCATGTTCCCCCTAAGGGTCCCTACAATGCTAGAAAATTTGCCACTGCTGAGCAATTGCCCTTTGAAAAGATGTGAGATTTTGGAAAGTGAAATAGGGAGGCAATGAAAGCCTATGGGGGATTTTGCCAATTTCGGACCCCTGTAACGCTGGTTTGCAGAGATGTAGGGACCCCATCTTTGGAATCCAAGTCTAACAATATGTCTTCTACCTGCATGAGACATTTCGTGAAATTCAGACGTTGCTAACGGCCATGGCTGCGATTTATGTACGTCAGCATCACTACCATTGAAATAGCCCAAATAAACAGGTTTTTGTGACCCTAGGCTATGACCTCTTTGGCCTAGGGGCCCGAAACTCACCAGTCATGTTCCCCCTAAGGGTCCCTACAATGCTAGAAAATTTGCCACTGCTGAGCAATTGCCCTTTGAAAAGATGTGAGATTTTGGAAAGTGAAATAGGGAGGCAATGAAAGCCTATGGGGGATTTTACCAATTTTGGACCCCTGTAACTCTGGTTTGCAGAAATGTAGGGACCCCATCTTTGGAATCCAAGTCTAACAATATGTCTTCTACCTGCATGAGACATTTCGTGAAATTCAGACGTTGCTAACGGCCATGGCTGCGATTTATGTACGTCAGCATCACTACCATTGAAATAGCCCAAATAAACAGGTTTTTGTGACCCTAGGCTATGACCTCTTTGGCCTAGGGACCCGAAACTCACCAGTTATGATCCCCCTAACAGTTCCTACAATGCTAGAAAATTTGCCACTGCTGAGCCATTGCCCTTTGAAAAGATTTGAGATTTTGGAAAGTGAAATAGGGGCCTAATGAAAGCCTATGGGGGATTTTACCATTTTTGCAATATGCCTTCTACCTGCATAAGTCCTTTGGACTCTTGGCTCACACCATCATCTCCAGATGCTGACTGCTCAGGGTCAGGATCCAGGGAGGTTTGTATAACGCCTCCCAAACCATCATGTATCTGCACAGCCCCTGACAACGGCAACACCCCCACAGGTAAAGTTTTAACGTATTTGCCACCATCTTTGACTGTTAGGGAAGCTTTATCATCTTTACATACATTATCCACCTCTGTCTTGGAAGATTCCCTCCCGACAATCACCTCCAAGATCGTATCTTCATCAACTTCAGGTTTAACATGCACAGCTGTAATTTGCTCAGTAGGTTGATGCATGGCAGGTAAGAGAGACGCCTGACCAGAAGGCTCCTCAGGCGTACTGCCTTTCTCCATAACCACGCAATCTCCCTCACCTCCGTTCAGATATTCATCATCACTGTTTGCTAACATGGCTTGGAACCTCTGACGACACACCAGGGCCTCACTCATAGGTCCCCCGTAAGCTTTCAGGCCCTCAAGCACAGCCTGCTGCTCACGGATCCTCTGTCTCAGGCTTACCAGTTCAGGGTCCATATTCAGAAAGCTCGATTGCCATTTCACTCCGTAGCGAAAGATTGCATTCTTTAGCTGGAACTTCAAAGTTTTTATCAAGAAACAGCATTCATCAACTGCGTGCACCCAAGCTACAGTGTCCTTCACAGTCAATGTTCCTCCCCTTCCCAAGCCAGTGGGATCAGGGTGCTTTGGAGCCGCCTGCTCCATCCTGAGACAGCCGGCCTGCAAGGTAGGCTCCTGCCGACGAAAGGCCTAAGCAGGGCCTTAAAGTTCGGAGTATCTCCGCTCCTCCTGCACTGATGGTCGGACAGGCACACCACGGATAGGTCCTTTGAGCAGAGCTCCAACAGTCAATGCTCTCCCCTCAGTGATCCAGTTCAGACTGACAACCGCCTCACCAAACTTGGGTCACTTGGTTATGGGGTGAAGCTGAAACATTCTGTCTCATTTTGGGGACCCAAAAAAGTGGGCGGAGCCACACACAACCAATCAGATTTACCCTATTGACTTCAATGGGAAAATGTAAACCGCTGCAATTCTCACAGTATTAAAGCCAGAGTTCCCAGACTTGGCACAGTGGGTCACTGGGTGACTGGGTTTAAAATTTATAAAAAGTGGGCGGAGTCTACCACAGCCAAATTTCAGCCATTAGTTTAAAAGGGAAAAATAAAAAAAATTGCTGCTGCTCTTAGACGGTTAGTGGCAGGGTCCTGACACTTGGCACAGTTGGTCACTGGGGGACTGGGATTAAAATTCATAAAAGTGGGCGGAGCCAAAACCGACCAATCAGATTTCTTTGATTGATTTAAATGGGAAAAATTAACAAGGCTGCCATTCTCACAATATTGATGTCAGGGCCCTCGAATATCGCAAATGTGGTCGCTGGGGGTTTCCACTCCAAGTTTAGAAAAAGTGGGCGGAGCCACCCGCAACCAATCAAATTTCATTCATTGATTTTTAATAGAAAACAATAAAACTGCTGTCATTTTTACACATTTTATTATAGCTATGTAACTATTATAGTACTAGTGTTGTTGTTGTCCAAGTGAGTAGGGGTCTCTCTCGGCTCTTCCTATGGTGGTTCCACACGGAATGGGGGCCGCACCCCTCCGGACTCCACAGCCTTCCAGTCTATGGAAATGAAGAACGGCTCTTCCCTCAGGTTTTTCATCTGATCTTTACGCGCTTCCTGGTTTTTACACAGTAGCTTCTCCAGGAAGTCTTTCAGTGTGGGGTCCATCTCCGGCGGGTAGTCTGGATAATTGTAATAAATGGAGTTTTTGATGACAGCCTCATCCTTCTCCCACTTGTCCATGAATGGGTGTTTGAGGCATGCCATCAAAAAAAGCATGATTCCCGTAGAGAAGAAGTCTACTGAGTGTTCGTAGTCCATCTCTAGGAACACCTCCGGGGCCATATAGTGCAAGCTCCCGTTACATCCTTCAACCATGTCATCCCCAAAGACATCTTGCACTGCCAGGCCGAAGTCAGCAATCTTTATGTTCCCGACTCCGTCCAGGAGGATGTTTTCCGGCTTGATGTCTCTGTGGATGACACCCTTGGAGTGGATGTACTCCAGGCCGATAACCATCTGCGCAGCAAACAGTCTCAGGGTCGTAATGTCAAATGGCTTGTCAGCATCATCTAGAAGTGTCATCAGATCTCCCCCGCTCAGGTACTCCATGGCAAAGCAGAGGTAATTCTTTGACTGGAATGTACCGTAGAGCTGAGTGATAAAGGGACCCTTCCCAAGGGTCTTCAATACCTGACACTCCATGAATATTTCCTCAGGGTCATTATACTTTATAAATGGCCTTTTCTTGACCATTTTAATGGCCAGCTGTTGGTCTCTGGCTCGGTGGGAAGCAAGGTAAACCTTGCCAAATGACCCCTCTCCAAGAAGTTTATGGAAGTTGAAGCTGCCCAAAGTCAGTGGCTTCCTGATGGTCTGGATTCCACTCGGGCCAGCTTCTTCCTCCTTCGCCACACGAGGTGAAACATCAGAAAGCTGATATCCCGGCGCTGGTTTCCCAGCTACTTCCTCCTCCACATGACCGGAATCATCAGCTCCTAAGTCCACATCGACAAAAGCTGAAGCATCCGACAACTGATATCCCGGCGCTGGTTCCCCAGCTGCTTCCTCCACCACATGACCGGAATCATCAGCTTCTTCCACTTCGCCAACATCCAAGGGGGAGACATCCGATAACTGATATCCCAGCGCTGGTTCCCCAGCTACTTCCTCCACCACATGACCGGAATCATCAGCCTCTTCCTTCTCCTCCACATCCACACGAGGTGAAACATCAGAAAGCTGATATCCTGGCGCTGGTTCCCCAGCTACTTCCTCCACCACATGACCAGAATCATCAGCTCCTAAGTCCACATCCACAAAAGGTGAAACATCCGACAACTGATATCCCGGCGCTGGTTCCCCAGCTACTTCCTCCACCACATGACCGAAATCATCAGCTTCTTCTGCTTCGTCAACATCCAAGAGGGAGATATCCGACAACTGATATCCCGACGCTGGTTCCCCAGCTACTTCCTCCACCACATGACCGGAATCATCAGCTTCTTCCTTCTCCTTCACATCCACACGAGGTGAAACATCAGAAAGCTGATATCCTGGCGCTGGTTCCCCAGCTACTTCCTCCACCACATGACCAGAATCATCAGCTCCTAAGTCCACATCAACAAAAGCTGAAGCATCCGACAACTGATATCCCGGCGCTGGTTCCCCAGCTACTTCCTCCACCTCATGACCGGAATCATCAGCCTCTTCCTTCTCCTTCACATCCACATGAGGTGAAACATCAGAAAGCTGATATCCCGGCGCTGGTTCCCCAGCTACTTCCTCCACCACATGACCGGAATCATCAGCTCCTAAGTCCACATCAACAAAAGCTGAAGCATCCGACAACTGATATCCCGGCGCTGGTTCCCCAGCTACTTCCTCCACCACATAACCGGAATCATCAGCTTCTTCCGCTTCGTCAACATCCAAGAGGGAGACATCCGATAACTGATATCCCGGCGCTGGTTCCCCAGCTACTTCCTCCACCACATGACCGGAATCATCAGCCTCTTCCTTCTCCTCCACATCCACACGAGGTGAAACATCAGAAAGCTGATATCCTGGCGCTGGTTCCCCAGCTACTTCCTCCACCACATGACCAGAATCATCAACTTCTAAGTCCACATCAACAAAAGCTGAAGCATCCGACAACTGATATCCCGGCGCTGGTTCCCCAGCTACTTCCTCCACCACATGACCGGAATCATCAGCTTCTTCTGCTTCGTCAACATCCAAGGGGGAGATATCCGATAACTGATATCCCGGCGTTGGTTTCCCAGCTACTTCCTCCACCACATGACCGGAATCATCAGCCTCTTCCTTCTCCTTCACATCCACACGAGGTGAAACATCAGAAAGCTGATATCCTGGTGCTGGTTCCCCAGCTACTTCCTCCACCACATGACCAGAATCATCAGCTCCTAAGTCCACATCCACAAAAGGTGAAACATCCGACAACTGATATCCCGGCGCTGGTTCCCCAGCTACTACCTCCTCCACATGACCGGAATCATCAGCTTCTTCTGCTTCGTCAACATCCAAGGGGGAGACATCCGATAACTGATATCCCGGCGCTGGTTCCCCAGCTACTTCCTCCACCACATGACCGGAATCATCAGCTTCTTTCTTCTCCTCCACATCCACATAAGGCAAAACATCAGAAAGCTGATATCCTGGCGCTGGTTCCCCAGCTACTTCCTCCACCACATGACCAGAATCATCAGCCTCTTCTGCTTCCTCCACATAAGGTGAAATAACCGATATCTGATATCCCGGTGCTGGGTGCCCAGCTACTCCCTCCACCACATGACCGGAATCATCCGATACCACATATTCCAGTGCTAATGCAGAACGCCCGGTAGATGGGGCAGGTCTACAGCAGTAGAACAGTCTGCCCAAGAAAGCCCTGATAGAACGCACAGCTGCCTGGGCTCTTCCCCTAGCTGGTGGTTGTGGCTCTGGGTCAGCATTGGCAGCTGGCTGTACAGAGGGCTGCTGAACCTCAAGCCTGAGGTTCATTTTGCGGTGCCTTTTACAGCAGCACAACATAGTTCACCAATGAGAATCTCACTAATGAGTAAATTGCTCGAGAGCAAAATCAATCGTCTTCACTTGTGCAAGTGGAGACAAAAGTGAGCCTCTCAATGCTCAACCTCTGCTTATATACACACACGGCTATTATGACATCACTTCCCTGACATCACCAGAGGTAAACATGGGGCTATTATGACATCACAAGAGGGGCTCGGTGGAAGCAGATAGGACTTTCCGGCACTTTCCATCAGATTTTATGTTATACGTCAACACTCAAAATACATAAAAGTGGGCAGAGCCAGAACCGACCAATCAGATTTCTTTGCTTGATTTAAATGGGAACAATTAAAAAGGCTGCCATTCTCACAATATTGATGTCAGGGACCTCGAATATCACAAATGTGGTCCCTGGGGGTTTCCACTTCAAGTTATGAAAAAGTGGGCGTAGCCACCAGCAACCAATCAAATTTCATTCATTGATTTTCAATGGAAAAATATAAAACTGCTGCCATTTTTACACGTTAAATGCCAGCATTCACAAACTTTGGAGTGTTAGTCACTGGGTGACTGTGGTTCACAAGTAGGAAAAAAGGGGGCGGGGCAACAACAGCCAATCAGAATTCAGCCATTGACCTTAATGAAAAATGATAAACCACTGCTAAAATCACAGTTTAAATGCTAGGTGTCCCAAACTTGGCTCAGTTATTCACTGGGTGACTGCGGTCAAAAACAGGAAAAGTGGGTGGAGCCACTAACATCCAATCAAATTTCACCTATGCACTTCAATGTAAAACTTTCAAATACTGCCACTCTCACAGTTTTAAAGCCAGAGGTCCAAAACTTGGCACAGACCATGACATGGTGATTAATTTTAAAATTTAGAAAAATGGGCGGAGCTTAAAACAGCCAATCAAATGTTACCTATTGCTATTCAATGTCAATATATAAGTTGCTGTCATTCTTTTACTGTTACTGGCAGGGACTTCAAACTTGGCACAGTCAGTCACAGGGGGACTGGGATTAAAATTTGAAAAGTGGGTGGGGCCAAAAATAGCCAATCAGATTTTCCCTATTGACTTCCATGGGAAAATGTAAACAGCTGTAATTCTCACTGTATTAAAGCCAGAGTTCCCAGACTTGGCACACTGGGTCACTGGGGTTAAAATTTGACAAGGTGGGCGGAGCCACATACAGCCAATCAGACACATAGCCAACATCCTGTGGTTTCTTCAGAAACGACACCATCTAGTTCTTCTTATTATTATAGGCGCCCCCCCCCCCATTTTCTATACGCTACTCCTCCTACAGTTTTAGGGGTAGAAGCGCCAAACAAGCGAAGTACGTTGCTTGTGCTTTATTAAGCGATCGCACCCTCCGGGCCCCTGCGGCGGACCCCGGAAGACCCCTTTTTTCGTATTGACTTTGACAGGGAAAAATTTAAAATCACTGCCACTCGTACAATTTTGAAGCTACACTCCCCAAACTCGGACCACATATGGTTGGTGTCACCCCAAATAAAAATATTTGTATTTTGGGGGCTCACCCCAAATTAGGCGGAGCTACCAGCGGCCAATGAAAATTTAGCAAATTTTTATACGCTACTCCTCCCAGAGTTTAAGGAGTAGAATTCTGAAACTTTGCACACTTGTTCGGCTCATACCCGAATAGGTTGCTTGTGCTTTTTTAAGCAATTTCACCCTCCAGGCCCCTGTGGCGGACCCCCAAAGACCCCATTTTTCCCATAGACTTTCATTGGAAATTTTGAAACTTTTGCCACTCGTACAGCTTTGAAGTTACACTCACCAAACTTGGGTCACTTGGTCAGGGAGTGAAGCTGAAACATTCTGTCACATTTTGGGGACCCAAAAAAGTGGGTGGAGCCACAAACAACCAATCAGATTTTCCCTATTGACTGCAATGAGAAAATGTAAACAGCTGTAATTCTCAAAGTATTAAAGCCAGAGTTCCCAGACTTGGCATAGTGGGTCACTGGGTGACTGGGTTTAAAATGTATTAAAAGTGGATGGAGTCTACCACAGCCAATCAAATTTCAGCCATTAGTTTAAATGGGAAAAATAAAAATTGCTGCTGCTCTTAGACGGTTAATGGTAGGGTCCTGACACTTGGCACAGTTGGTCACTGGGGGACTGGGATTAAAATTCATAAAAGTGGGCAGAGCCAAAACCGACCAATCAGATTTCGTTAATTGATTTAAATGGGAAAAATTAAAAAGGCTGCCATTCTCACAATATTGATGTCAGGGACTTCGAATATCGCAAATGTGGTCCCTGGGGATTTACACTTCAAATTTTGAAAAAGTGGGTGGAGCCACCAGCAACCAATCAAATGTCATTCATTGATTTTCAATAGAAAACAATAAAACTGCTGCCATTTTTACACGTTAAATGCCAGCATTCATAAACTTTGGAGTGTTAGTGACTGAGTGACTGTGATTCGCAATTAGTAAAAAAAAGGGGGCGGGGTAACAACAGCCAATCAGATTTCAGCCATTGACCTTAATGAAAAATGATAAACTGCTGCTATTATCACAGTTTAAATGCCATGTGTCCCAAACTTGGCTCAGTTACTCACTGGGTGATTGCGGTCAAAAAATAAAAAAAAGTGGGCGGAGCCACTAGCATCCAATCAAATTTAACCAATGCACTTCAATGTAAAGCTTTCAAATACTGCCACTCTCACAGTTTTAAAGCCAGAGGTCCAAAACTTGGCACAGACCATGACATGGTGGTTAATGTTAAAATTTAGAAAAATGGGCGGAGCTTAAAACAGCCAATCAAATGTTACCTATTGCTAATCAATGTCAATATATAAGTTGCTGTCATTCTTTTACTGTTAATGGCAGGGACTTCAAACTTGGCACAGTCGGTCACAGGGGGACTGGGATTAAAATTTTGAAAGTGGGCGGGGCCAAAAACAGCCAATCAGATTTTCCCTATTGACTTCAATGGTAAAATGTAAACAGCTGTAATTCTCACATTATTAAAGCCAGAGTTCCCAGACTTGGCACACTGGGTCACTGGGTGACTGGGGTTAAAATTTGGCAAGGTGGGCGGAGCCACATGCAGCCAATCAGACACATAGCCAACATCCTGTGGTTTCTTCAGAAACGACACCATCTAGTTATTATTATTAGCGCCCCCCATTTTCTGTACGCTACGCCTCCTACAGTTTTAGGGGTTCAAGCGCCACACTTTCCACACTTATTCGTCTTATAGTGAAGTACGCTGCTTGTGCTTTATTAAGCGATCCCACCCTCCGCGCCCCTGCGGCAGACCCCAGAAGCCCCCATTTTTCGTATTGACTTTGACAGGGAAAAATTTAAAATCGCTGTTACTCGTACAATTTTGAAGCTACACTCCCCAAACTCGGACCACATATTGTTGGTGTCACCCCAAATTAAAATAAGTATTTTGGGGGGCACCCAAAGTGGGCGGAGCTACCACCAGCCAATGAACATTTAGCAATTTTCTATACGCTACTCCTCCCAGAGTTTCAGGAGTACAATTATGAAACTTTGCACACTTGTTTGGCTCATACCCGAATAGATTGCTTGTGCTTTTTTAAGCAATCCCACCCTCCGTGCCCCTGTGGTGGACCCCCGAAGACCTTATTTTTCCCATAGACTTTCGTTGGAAAACTTGAAACTTTCGCCACTCGTACAGCTTTGAAGTTACTCTCACCAAACTTGGGTCACTTAGTCATGGGGTGATGCTAAAACATTATGTCACATTTTGGGGACCCCAAAAAGTGGGTGGAGCCACAAACAACCAATCAGATTTTCCCTATTGACTTCAATGAGAATATGTAAACAGCTGTAATTCTCACAGTATAAAAGCCAGAGTTCCCAAACTTGGCCCACTGGGTCGCTGGGTGACTGGGTTTAAAATTTAGAAAAAGTGGGCAGAGTCTACCACAGACAAAATTTCAGCCATTCATTTAAATGGGAAAATGTAAAACTGCCAAGCCAGTTCAGACCATTGCTGGGTTGCTCCTGCTTGTAATTGCTTTTGCCTGAGGAAGCGGGCTTGTGTCCCGTGAAACGCGTTGCAAACTGTTTTGTTATTAGGAGTACTAAATTGATTAAAATTGTTTTACCATACAAATTGGTCTTCGTTGTTTGTAGGGTGGGCAACTCCACCATTGCCACCCACAAATTTTATGGTTTTAATATTGGCACTATTTTTTATCCTATTGGCGCCTCTGGTTTATCTATAACGTGATTATCCACCTGGTGGATGGGTGTGGACACCCCTCTTTTTTCTGCACAGAGAGTGACTTCTTAACCTGAGCGGGGACAGGTATAATCTCCCCGTCTGTGATACAAGTGGTTGCCTAATCTCGGCAACCCATACTTGTGAGTATAAACTTTTATTACCTCACTTATAACCACTTATCTCCAATAATACACTATCGGGGGCTCTCGATTGTTTCTCCTTTTTCTCATTACTCACCAAACTTGGGTCACTTAGTCATGGGGTGATGCTAAAACATTCTGTCACATTTTGGGGACCCCAAAAAGTGGGTGGAGCCACAAACAACCAATCAGATTTTCCCTATTGACTTCAATGAGAATATGTAAACAGCTGTAATTCTCACAGTATAAAAGCCAGAGTTCCCAAACTTGGCCCACTGGGTCGCTGGGTGACTGGGTTTAAAATTTAGAAAAAGTGGGCAGAGTCTACCACAGACAAATTTCAGCCATTCATTTAAATGGGAAAATGTAAAACTGCTGCCGCTTTTAGACAGTTAATAGCAGGGTCCTCAAACTTGGTACAGTTGGTCACCAGGGGACTGGGATTAAAATTCAGAAAAGTGGGTGGGGCCAAAACCAACCAGATTTCTTTCATTGATTTGTATGGGAAAAATAAAAAGGCTGCCATTCTCACATTATTGATGTCATGGACCTCAAATATCGCAAATGTGGTGCTGGGGGACATCAAGAATGAGAAGCTTAAGTTCAGTTACAATATACCTTTTAGTTTCAGAATAGAAGTCACCCAGCACTTCATCTACATCTGCAAGTGCACCAAGAGCTAACGCAACCTCCTCCATACTTTCTGTGGTCCCAACCACTCCTTCTCCTGAAGCACCCACAGATGTATCAACAGCAGCCTGCCCATCTGCCCCTTTCTCCTCCTGTTTATTCTCTTTACTTTTTATGTCATTTTCTACACAACTTTCTTTTTTTTCCACATCCACATTTTCATTTAAAGAAACATTTTCAATCACTTCATCTTCAATTAACAAATTCACACTACCATTCTCATTTTGCATTATCTCAATATTGCCAAACACGGTATCACATTTGACTCTAGTAAGCTTTACTTCCACCTCCCTTCCCTTCCCATCACTCTGCATAAGCAAATCACAGTTCCCTTCGGTTAAGGATACAGTTCCCAAAACATTTTACCAATTTTGGACCCCTGTAACTCTGGTTTGCAGAGATGTAGGGACCCCATCTTTGGAATCCAAGTCTAACAATATGTCTTCTACCTGCATGAGACATTTCGTGAAATTCAGACGTTGCTAACGGCCATGGCTGTGATTTATGTACGTCAGCATCACTACCATTGAAATAGCCCAAATAAACAGGTTTTTGTGACCCTAGGCTATGACCTCTTTGGCCTAGGGGCCCGAAACTCACCAGTCATGTTCCCCCTAAGGGTCCCTACAATGCTAGAAAATTTGCCACTGCTGAGCAATTGCCCTTTGAAAAGATGTGAGATTTTGGAAAGTGAAATAGGGAGGCAATAAAAGCCTATGGGGGATTTTGCCAATTTTGGACCCCTGTAACTCTGGTTTGCAGAGATGTAGGGACCCCATCTTTGGAATCCAAGTCTAACAATATGTCTTCTACCTGCATGAGACATTTCGTGAAATTCAGACGTTGCTAACGGCCATGGCTGTGATTTATGTACGTCAGCATCACTACCATTGAAATAGCCCAAATAAACAGGTTTTTGTGACCCTAGGCTATGACCTCTTTGGCCTAGGGGCCCGAAACTCACCAGTCATGTTCCCCCTAAGGGTCCCTACAATGCTAGAAAATTTGCCACTGCTGAGCAATTGCCCTTTGAAAAGATGTGAGATTTTGGAAAGTGAAATAGGGAGGCAATGAAAGCCTATGGGGGATTTTGCCAATTTCGGACCCCTGTAACGCTGGTTTGCAGAGATGTAGGGACCCCATCTTTGGAATCCAAGTCTAACAATATGTCTTCTACCTGCATGAGACATTTCGTGAAATTCAGACGTTGCTAACGGCCATGGCTGCGATTTATGTACGTCAGCATCACTACCATTGAAATAGCCCAAATAAACAGGTTTTTGTGACCCTAGGCTATGACCTCTTTGGCCTAGGGGCCCGAAACTCACCAGTCATGTTCCCCCTAAGGGTCCCTACAATGCTAGAAAATTTGCCACTGCTGAGCAATTGCCCTTTGAAAAGATATGAGATTTTGGAAAGTGAAATAGGGAGGCAATGAAAGCCTATGGGGGATTTTACCAATTTCGGACCCCTGTAACTCTGGTTTGCAGAGATGTAGGGACCCCATCTTTGGAATCCAAGTCTAACAATATGTCTTCTACCTGCATGAGACATTTCGTGAAATTCAGACGTTGCTAACGGCCATGGCTGCGATTTATGTACGTCAGCATCACTACCATTGAAATAGCCCAAATAAACAGGTTTTTGTGACCCTAGGCTATGACCTCTTTGGCCTAGGGGCCCGAAACTCACCAGTCATGTTCCCCCTAAGGGTCCCTACAATGCTAGAAAATTTGCCACTGCTGAGCAATTGCCCTTTGAAAAGATGTGAGATTTTGGAAAGTGAAATAGGGAGGCAATGAAAGCCTATGGGGGATTTTACCAATTTTGGACCCCTGTAACTCTGGTTTGCAGAGATGTAGGGACCCCATCTTTGGAATCCAAGTCTAACAATATGTCTTCTACCTGCATGAGACATTTCGTGAAATTCAGACGTTGCTAACGGCCATGGCTGCGATTTATGTACGTCAGCATCACTACCATTGAAATAGCCCAAATAAACAGGTTTTTGTGACCCTAGGCTATGACCTCTTTGGCCTAGGGACCCGAAACTCAACAGTTATGATCCCCCTAACAGTTCCTACAATGCTAGAAAATTTGCCACTGCTGAGCCATTGCCCTTTGAAAAGATTTGAGATTTTGGAAAGTGAAATAGGGGCCTAATGAAAGCCTATGGGGGATTTTACCATTTTTGCAATATGCCTTCTACCTGCATGAGTCCTTTGGACTCTTGGCTCACACCATCATCTCCAGATGCTGACTGCTCAGGGTCAGGATCCAGGGAGGTTTGTATAACGCCTCCCAAACCATCATGTATCTGCACAGCCCCTGACAACGGCAACACCCCCAGAGGTAAAGTTTTAACGTATTTGCCACCATCTTTGACTGTTAGGGAAGCTTTATCATCTTTACATACATTATCCACCTCTGTCTTGGAAGATTCCCTCCCAACAATCACCTCCAAGATCGTATCTTCATCAACTTCAGGTTTAACATGCACAGCTGTAATTTGCTCAGTAGGTTGATGCATGGCAGGTAAGAGAGACGCCTGACCAGAAGGCTCCTCAGGCGTACTGCCTTTCTCCATAACCACGCAATCTCCCTCACCTCCGTTCAGATATTCATCATCACTGTTTGCTAACATGGCTTGGAACCTCTGACGACACACCAGGGCCTCACTCATAGGTCCCCCGTAAGCTTTCAGGCCCTCAAGCACAGCCTGCTGCTCACGGATCCTCTGTCTCAGGCTTACCAGTTCAGGGTCCATATTCAGAAAGCTCGATTGCCATTTCACTCCGTAGCGAAAGATTGCATTCTTTAGCTGGAACTTCAAAGTTTTTATCAAGAAACAGCATTCATCAACTGCGTGCACCCAAGCTACAGTGTCCTTCACAGTCAATGTTCCTCCCCTTCCCAAGCCAGTGGGATCAGGGTGCTTTGGAGCCGCCTGCTCCATCCTGAGACAGCCGGCCTGCAAGGTAGGCTCCTGCCGACGAAAGGCCTAAGCAGGGCCTTAAAGTTCGGACTATCTCCGCTCCTCCTGCACTGATGGTCGGACAGGCACACCACGGATAGGTCCTTTGAGCAGAGCTCCAACAGTCAATGCTCTCCCCTCAGTGATCCAGTTCAGACTGACAACCGCCTCACCAAACTTGGGTCACTTGGTTATGGGGTGAAGCTGAAACATTCTGTCACATTTTGGGGACCCAAAAAAGTGGGCGGAGCCACACACAACCAATCAGATTTACCCTATTGACTTCAATGGGAAAATGTAAACCGCTGCAATTCTCACAGTATTAAAGCCAGAGTTCCCAGACTTGGCACAGTGGGTCACTGGGTGACTGGGTTTAAAATTTATAAAAAGTGGGCGGAGTCTACCACAGCCAATCAAATTTCAGCCATTAGTTTAAAAGGGAAAAATAAAAAAAATTGCTGCTGCTCTTAGACGGTTAGTGGCAGGGTCCTGACACTTGGCACAGTTGGTCACTGGGGGACTGGGATTAAAATTCATAAAAGTGGGCGGAGCCAAAACCGACCAATCAGATTTCTTTGATTGATTTAAATGGGAAAAATTAACAAGGCTGCCATTCTCACAATATTGATGTCAGGGCCCTCGAATATCGCAAATGTGGTCGCTGGGGGTTTCCACTCCAAGTTTAGAAAAAGTGGGCGGAGCCACCCGCAACCAATCAAATTTCATTCATTGATTTTTTATAGAAAACAATAAAACTGCTGTCATTTTTACACATTTTATTATAGCTATGTAACTATTATAGTACTAGTGTTGTTGTTGTCCAAGTGAGTAGGGGTCTCTCTCGGCTCTTCCTATGGTGGTTCCACACGGAATGGGGGCCGCACCCCTCCGGACTCCACAGCCTTCCAGTCTATGGAAATAAAGAACGGCTCTTCCCTCAGGTTTTTCATCTGATCTTTACGCGCTTCCTGGTTTTTACACAGTAGCTTCTCCAGGAAGTCTTTCAGTGTGGGGTCCATCTCCGGCGGGTAGTCTGGATAATTGTAATAAATGGAGTTTTTGATGACAGCCTCATCCTTCTCCCACTTGTCCATGAATGGGTGTTTGAGGCATGCCATCAAAAAAAGCATGATTCCCGTAGAGAAGAAGTCTACTGAGTGTTCGTAGTCCATCTCTAGGAACACCTCCGGGGCCATATAGTGCAAGCTCCCGTTACATCCTTCAACCATGTCATCCCCAAAGACATCTTGCACTGCCAGGCCGAAGTCAGCAATCTTTATGTTCCCGACTCCGTCCAGGAGGATGTTTTCCGGCTTGATGTCTCTGTGGATGACACCCTTGGAGTGGATGTACTCCAGGCCGATAACCATCTGCGCAGCAAACAGTCTCAGGGTCGTAATGTCAAATGGCTTGTCAGCATCATCTAGAAGTGTCATCAGATCTCCCCCGCTCAGGTACTCCATGGCAAAGCAGAGGTAATTCTTTGACTGGAATGTACCGTAGAGCTGAGTGATAAAGGGACCCTTCCCAAGGGTCTTCAATACCTGACACTCCATGAATATTTCCTCAGGGTCATTATACTTTATAAATGGCCTTTTCTTGACCATTTTAATGGCCAGCTGTTGGTCTCTGGCTCGGTGGGAAGCAAGGTAAACCTTGCCAAATGACCCCTCTCCAAGAAGTTTATGGAAGTTGAAGCTGCCCAAAGTCAGTGGCTTCCTGATGGTCTGGATTCCACTCGGGCCAGCTTCTTCCTCCTTCGCCACACGAGGTGAAACATCAGAAAGCTGATATCCCGGCGCTGATTTCCCAGCTACTTCCTCCTCCACATGACCGGAATCATCAGCTCCTAAGTCCACATCGACAAAAGCTGAAGCATCCGACAACTGATATCCCGGCGCTGGTTCCCCAGCTGCTTCCTCCACCACATGACCGGAATCATCAGCTTCTTCCACTTCGCCAACATCCAAGGGGGAGACATCCGATAACTGATATCCCAGCGCTGGTTCCCCAGCTACTTCCTCCACCACATGACCGGAATCATCAGCCTCTTCCTTCTCCTCCACATCCACACGAGGTGAAACATCAGAAAGCTGATATCCTGGCGCTGGTTCCCCAGCTACTTCCTCCACCACATGACCAGAATCATCAGCTCCTAAGTCCACATCCACAAAAGGTGAAACATCCGACAACTGATATCCCGGCGCTGGTTCCCCAGCTACTTCCTCCACCACATGACCGAAATCATCAGCTTCTTCTGCTTCGTCAACATCCAAGAGGGAGATATCCGACAACTGATATCCCGACGCTGGTTCCCCAGCTACTTCCTCCACCACATGACCGGAATCATCAGCTTCTTCCTTCTCCTTCACATCCACACGAGGTGAAACATCAGAAAGCTGATATCCTGGCGCTGGTTCCCCAGCTACTTCCTCCACCACATGACCAGAATCATCAGCTCCTAAGTCCACATCAACAAAAGCTGAAGCATCCGACAACTGATATCCCGGCGCTGGTTCCCCAGCTACTTCCTCCACCTCATGACCGGAATCATCAGCCTCTTCCTTCTCCTTCACATCCACATGAGGTGAAACATCAGAAAGCTGATATCCCGGCGCTGGTTCCCCAGCTACTTCCTCCACCACATGACCGGAATCATCAGCTCCTAAGTCCACATCAACAAAAGCTGAAGCATCCGACAACTGATATCCCGGCGCTGGTTCCCCAGCTACTTCCTCCACCACATAACCGGAATCATCAGCTTCTTCCGCTTCGTCAACATCCAAGAGGGAGACATCCGATAACTGATATCCCGGCGCTGGTTCCCCAGCTACTTCCTCCACCACATGACCGGAATCATCAGCCTCTTCCTTCTCCTCCACATCCACACGAGGTGAAACATCAGAAAGCTGATATCCTGGCGCTGGTTCCCCAGCTACTTCCTCCACCACATGACCAGAATCATCAACTCCTAAGTCCACATCAACAAAAGCTGAAGCATCCGACAACTGATATCCCGGCGCTGGTTCCCCAGCTACTTCCTCCACCACATGACCGGAATCATCAGCTTCTTCTGCTTCGTCAACATCCAAGGGGGAGATATCCGATAACTGATATCCCGGCGTTGGTTTCCCAGCTACTTCCTCCACCACATGACCGGAATCATCAGCCTCTTCCTTCTCCTTCACATCCACACGAGGTGAAACATCAGAAAGCTGATATCCCGGCGCTGGTTCCCCAGCTACTTCCTCCACCACATGACCAGAATCATCAGCTCCTAAGTCCACATCCACAAAAGGTGAAACATCCGACAACTGATATCCCGGCGCTGGTTCCCCAGCTACTTCCTCCTCCACGTGACCGGAATCATCAGCTTCTTCTGCTTCGTCAACATCCAAGGGGGAGATATCCGATAACTGATATCCCGGCGCTGGTTTCCCAGCTACTTCCTCCACCACATGACCGGAATCATCAGCCTCTTCCTTCTCCTTCACATCCACACGAGGTGAAACATCAGAAAGCTGATACCCTGGCGCTGGTTCCCCAGCTACTTCCTCCACCACATGACCAGAATCATCAGCTCCCAAGTCCACATCCACAAAAGGTGAAACATCCGACAACTGATATCCCGGCGCTGGTTCCCCAGCTACTACCTCCTCCACATGACCGGAATCATCAGCTTCTTCTGCTTCGTCAACATCCAAGGGGGAGACATCCGATAACTGATATCCCGGCGCAGGTTCCCCAGCTACTTCCTCCACCACATGACTGGAATCATCAGCTTCTTTCTTCTCCTCCACATCCACATAAGGCAAAACATCAGAAAGCTGATATCCTGGCGCTGGTTCCCCAGCTACTTCCTCCACCACATGACCAGAATCATCAGCCTCTTCTGCTTCCTCCACATAAGGTGAAATAACCGATATCTGATATCCCGGTGCTGGGTACCCAGCTACTCCCTCCACCACATGACCGGAATCATCCGATACCACATATTCCAGTGCTAATGCAGAACGCCCGGTAGATGGGGCAGGTCTACAGCAGTAGAACAGTCTGCCCAAGAAAGCCCTGATAGAACGCACAGCTGCCTGGGCTCTTCCCCTAGCTGGTGGTTGTGGCTCTGGGTCAGCATTGGCAGCTGGCTGTACAGAGGGCTGCTGAACCTCAAGCCTGAGGTTCATTTTGCGGTGCCTTTTACAGCAGCGCAACATAGTTCACCAATGAGAATCTCACTAATGAGTAAATTGCTCGAGAGCAAAATCAATCGTCTTCACTTGTGCAAGTGGAGACAAAAGTGAGCCTCTCAATGCTCAACCTCTGCTTATATACACACACGGCTATTATGACATCACTTCCCTGACATCACCAGAGGTAAACATGGGGCTATTATGACATCACAAGAGGGGCTCGGTGGAAGCAGATAGGACTTTCCGGCACTTTCCATCAGATTTTATGTTATACGTCAACACTCAAAATACATAAAAGTGGGCAGAGCCAGAACCGACCAATCAGATTTCTTTGCTTGATTTAAATGGGAACAATTAAAAAGGCTGCCATTCTCACAATATTGATGTCAGGGACCTCGAATATCGCAAATGTGGTCCCTGGGGGTTTCCACTTCAAGTTCTGAAAAAGTGGGCGTAGCCACCAGCAACCAATCAAATTTCATTCATTGATTTTCAATGGAAAAATATAAAACTGCTGCCATTTTTACACGTTAAATGCCAGCATTCACAAACTTTGGAGTGTTAGTCACTGGGTGACTGTGGTTCACAAGTAGGAAAAAAAGGGGGCGGGGCAACAACAGCCAATCAGATTTCAGCCATTGACCTTAATGAAAAATGATAAACCACTGCTAAAATCACAGTTTAAATGCTAGGTGTCCCAAACTTGGCTCAGTTATTCACTGGGTGACTGCGGTCAAAAACAGGAAAAGTGGGTGGAGCCACTAACATCCAATCAAATTTCACCTATGCACTTCAATGTAAAACTTTCAAATACTGCCACTCTCACAGTTTTAAAGCCAGAGGTCCAAAACTTGGCACAGACCATGACATGGTGGTTAATTTTAAAATTTAGAAAAATGGGCGGAGCTTAAAACAGCCAATCAAATGTTACCTATTGCTATTCAATGTCAATATATAAGTTGCTGTCATTCTTTTACTGTTACTGGCAGGGACTTCAAACTTGGCACAGTCAGTCACAGGGGGACTGGGATTAAAATTTGAAAAGTGGGTGGGGCCAAAAATAGCCAATCAGATTTTCCCTATTGACTTCAATGGGAAAATGTAAACAGCTGTAATTCTCACTGTATTAAAGCTAGAGTTCCCAGACTTGGCACACTGGGTTACTGGGGTTAAAATTTGACAAGGTGGGCGGAGCCACATACAGCCAATCAGACACATAGCCAACATCCTGTGGTTTCTTCAGAAACGACACCATCTAGTTCTTCTTATTATTATAGGCGCCCCCCCCCCATTTTCTATACGCTACTCCTCCTACAGTTTTAGGGGTAGAAGCGCCAAACAAGCGAAGTACGTTGCTTGTGCTTTATTAAGCGATCGCACCCTCCGGGCCCCTGCGGCGGACCCCGGAAGACCCCTTTTTTCGTATTGACTTTGACAGGGAAAAATTTAAAATCACTGCCACTCGTACAATTTTGAAGCTACACTCCCCAAACTCGGACCACATATGGTTGGTGTCACCCCAAATAAAAAGATGTATTTTGGGGGCTCACCCCAAATTAGGCGGAGCTACCAGCGGCCAATGAAAATTTAGCAAATTTCTATACGCTACTCCTCCCAGAGTTTAAGGAGTAGAATTCTGAAACTTTGCACACTTGTTCGGCTCATACCCGAATAGGTTGCTTGTGCTTTTTTAAGCAATTTCACCCTCCGGGCCCCTGTGGCGGACCCCCAAAGACCCCATTTTTCCCATAGACTTTCATTGGAAATTTTGAAACTTTTGCCACTCGTACAGCTTTGAAGTTACACTCACCAAACTTGGGTCACTTGGTCAGGGAGTGAAGCTGAAACATTCTGTCACATTTTGGGGACCCAAAAAAGTGGGTGGAGCCACAAACAACCAATCAGATTTTCCCTATTGACTGCAATGAGAAAATGTAAACAGCTGTAATTCTCAAAGTATTAAAGCCAGAGTTCCCAGACTTGGCATAGTGGGTCACTGGGTGACTGGGTTTAAAATGTATTAAAAGTGGATGGAGTCTACCACAGCCAATCAAATTTCAGCCATTAGTTTAAATGGGAAAAATAAAAATTGCTGCTGCTCTTAGACGGTTAATGGTAGGGTCCTGACACTTGGCACAGTTGGTCACTGGGGGACTGGGATTAAAATTCATAAAAGTGGGCAGAGCCAAAACCGACCAATCAGATTTCGTTAATTGATTTAAATGGGAAAAATTAAAAAGGCTGCCATTCTCACAATATTGATGTCAGGGACTTCGAATATCGCAAATGTGGTCCCTGGGGATTTACACTTCAAATTTTGAAAAAGTGGGTGGAGCCACCAGCAACCAATCAAATGTCATTCATTGATTTTCAATAGAAAACAATAAAACTGCTGCCATTTTTACACGTTAAATGCCAGCATTCATAAACTTTGGAGTGTTAGTGACTGAGTGACTGTGATTCGCAATTAGTAAAAAAAGGGGGCGGGGTAACAACAGCCAATCAGATTTCAGCCATTGACCTTAATGAAAAATGATAAACTGCTGCTATTATCACAGTTTAAATGCCAGGTGTCCCAAACTTGGCTCAGTTACTCACTGGGTGATTGCGGTCAAAAAAAATTAAAAAAAGTGGGCGGAGCCACTAGCATCCAATCAAATTTAACCAATGCACTTCAATGTAAAGCTTTCAAATACTGCCACTCTCACAGTTTTAAAGCCAGAGGTCCAAAACTTGGCACAGACCATGACATGGTGGTTAATGTTAAAATTTAGAAAAATGGGTGGAGCTTAAAACAGCCAATCAAATGTTACCTATTGCTAATCAATGTCAATATATAAGTTGCTGTCATTCTTTTACTGTTAATGGCAGGGAATTCAAACTTGGCACAGTCGGTCACAGGGGGACTGGGATTAAAATTTTGAAAGTGGGCGGGGCCAAAAACAGCCAATCAGATTTTCCCTATTGACTTCAATGGTAAAATGTAAACAGCTGTAATTCTCACATTATTAAAGCCAGAGTTCCCAGACTTGGCACACTGGGTCACTGGGTGACTGGGGTTAAAATTTGGCAAGGTGGGCGGAGCCACATGCAGCCAATCAGACACATAGCCAACATCCTGTGGTTTCTTCAGAAACGACACCATCTAGTTATTATTATTAGCGCCCCCCATTTTCTGTACGCTACGCCTCCTACAGTTTTAGGGGTTCAAGCGCCACACTTTCCACACTTATTCGTCTTATAGTGAAGTACGCTGCTTGTGCTTTATTAAGCGATCCCACCCTCCGCGCCCCTGCGGCAGACCCCAGAAGCCCCCATTTTTCGTATTGACTTTGACAGGGAAAAATTTAAAATCGCTGTCACTCGTACAATTTTGAAGCTACACTCCCCAAACTCGGACCACATATTGTTGGTGTCACCCCAAATTAAAATAAGTATTTTGGGGGGGCACCCAAAGTGGGTGGAGCTACCACCAGCCAATGAACATTTAGCAATTTTCTATACGCTACTCCTCCCAGAGTTTCAGGAGTACAATTATGAAACTTTGCACACTTGTTTGGCTCATACCCAAATAGATTGCTTGTGCTTTTTTAAGCAATCCCACCCTCCGTGCCCCTGTGGTGGACCCCCGAAGACCTTATTTTTCCCATAGACTTTCGTTGGAAAACTTGAAACTTTCGCCACTCGTACAGCTTTGAAGTTACTCTCACCAAACTTGGGTCACTTAGTCATGGGGTGATGCTAAAACATTCTGTCACATTTTGGGGACCCCAAAAAGTGGGCGGAGCCACAAACAACCAATCAGATTTTCCCTATTGACTTCAATGAGAATATGTAAACAGCTGTAATTCTCACAGTATAAAAGCCAGAGTTCCCAAACTTTGCCCACTGGGTCGCTGGGTGACTGGGTTTAAAATTTAGAAAAAGTGGGCAGAGTCTACCACAGCCAAATTTCAGCCATTCATTTAAATGGGAAAATGTAAAACTGCTGCCGCTTTTAGACAGTTAATAGCAGGGTCCTCAAACTTGGTACAGTTGGTCACCACGGGACTGGGATTAAAATTCAGAAAAGTGGGTGGGGCCAAAACCAACCAGATTTCTTTCATTGATTTGTATGGGAAAAATAAAAAGGCTGCCATTCTCACATTATTGATGTCATGGACCTCGAATATCGCAAATGTGGTGCTGGGGGACATCAAGAATGAGAAGCTTAAGTTCAGTTACAATATACCTTTTAGTTTCAGAATAGAAGTCACCCAGCACTTCATCTACATCTGCAAGTGCACCAAGAGCTAACGCAACCTCCTCCATACTTTCTGTGGTCCCAACCACTCCTTCTCCTGCAGCATCCACAGATGTATCAACAGCAGCCTGCCCATCTGCCCCTTTCTCCTGCTGTTTATTCTCTTTACTTTTTATGTCATTTTCTACACAACTTTCTTTTTTTTCCACATCCACATTTTCATTTAAAGAAACATTTTCAATCACTTCATCTTCAATTAACAAATTCACACTACCATTCTCATTTTGCATTATCTCAATATTGCCAAACACGGTATCACATTTGACTCTAGTAAGCTTTACTTCCACCTCCCTTCCCTTCCCATCACTCTGCATAAGCAAATCACAGTTCCCTTTGGCTAAGGATACAGTTCCCAAAACATTTTACCAATTTTGGACCCCTGTAACTCTGGTTTGCAGAGATGTAGGGACCCCATCTTTGGAATCCAAGTCTAACAATATGTCTTCTACCTGCATGAGACATTTCGTGAAATTCAGACGTTGCTAATGGCCATGGCTGTGATTTATGTACGTCAGCATCACTACCATTGAAATAGCCCAAATAAACAGGTTTTTGTGACCCTAGGCTATGACCTCTTTGGCCTAGGGGCCCGAAACTCACCAGTCATGTCCCCCCTAAGGTTCCCTACAATGCTAGAAAATTTGCCACTGCTAAGCAATTGCCCTTTGAAAAGATGTGAGATTTTGGAAAGTGAAATAGGGAGGCAATGAAAGCCTATGGGGGATTTTGCCAATTTTGGACCCCTGTAACTCTGGTTTGCAGAGATGTAGGGACCCCATCTTTGGAATCCAAGTCTAACAATATGTCTTCTACCTGCATGAGACATTTCGTGAAATTCTGACGTTGCTAACGGCCATGGCTGCGATTTATGTACGTCAGCATCACTACCATTGAAATAGCCCAAATAAACAGGTTTTTGTGACCCTAGGCTATGACCTCTTTGGCCTAGGGGCCCGAAACTCACCAGTCATGTTCCCCCTAAAGGTCCCTACAATGCTAGAAAATTTGCCACTGCTGAGCAATTGCCCTTTGAAAAGATGTGAGATTTTGGAAAGTGAAATAGGGAGGCAATGAAAGCCTATGGGGGATTTTGCCAATTTCGGACCCCTGTAACGCTGGTTTGCAGAGATGTAGGGACCCCATCTTTGGAATCCAAGTCTAACAATATGTCTTCTACCTGCATGAGACATTTCGTGAAATTCAGACGTTGCTAACGGCCATGGCTGTGATTTATGTACGTCAGCATCACTACCATTGAAATAGCCCAAATAAACAGGTTTTTGTGACCCTAGGCTATGACCTCTTTGGCCTAGGGGCCCGAAACTCACCAGTCATGTTCCCCCTAAGGGTCCCTACAATGCTAGAAAATTTGCCACTGCTGAGCAATTGCCCTTTGAAAAGATGTGAGATTTTGGAAAGTGAAATAGGGAGGCAATGAAAGCCTATGGGGGATTTTACCAATTTTGGACCCCTGTAACTCTGGTTTGCAGAGATGTAGGGACCCCATCTTTGGAATCCAAGTCTAACAATATGTCTTCTACCTGCATGAGACATTTCGTGAAATTCAGACGTTGCTAACGGCCATGGCTGCAATTTATGTACGTCAGCATCACTACCATTGAAATAGCCCACATAAACAGGTTTTTGTGACCCTAGGCTATGACCTCTTTGGCCTAGGGACCCGAAACTCACCAGTCATGTTCCCCCTAAGGGTCCCTACAATGCTAGAAAATTTGCCACTGCTGAGCCATTGCCCTTTGAAAAGATTTGAGATTTTGGAAAGTGAAATAGGGGCCTAATGAAAGCCTATGGGGGATTTTACCATTTTTGCAATATGCCTTCTACCTGCATGAGTCCTTTGGACTCTTGGCTCACACCATCATCTCCAGATGCTGACTGCTCAGGGTCAGGATCCAGGGAGGTTTGTATAACGCCTCCCAAACCATCATGTATCTGCACAGCCCCTGACAACGGCAACACCCCCACAGGTAAAGTTTTAACGTATTTGCCACCATCTTTGACTGTTAGGGAAGCTTTATCATCTTTACATACATTATCCACCTCTGTCTTGGAAGATTCCCTCCCGACAATCACCTCCAAGATCGTATCTTCATCAACTTCAGGTTTAACATGCACAGCTATAATTTGCTCAGTAGGTTGATGCATGGCAGGTAAGAGAGACGCCTGACCAGAAGGCTCCTCAGGCGTACTGCCTTTCTCCATAACCACGCAATCTCCCTCACCTCCGTTCAGATATTCATCATCACTGTTTGCTAACATGGCTTGGAACCTCTGACGACACACCAGGGCCTCACTCATAGGTCCCCCGTAAGCTTTCAGGCCCTCAAGCACAGCCTGCTGCTCACGGATCCTCTGTCTCAGGCTTACCAGTTCAGGGTCCATATTCAGAAAGCTCGATTGCCATTTCACTCCGTAGCGAAAGATTGCATTCTTTAGCTGGAACTTCAAAGTTTTTATCAAGAAACAGCATTCATCAACTGCGTGCACCCAAGCTACAGTGTCCTTCACAGTCAATGTTCCTCCCCTTCCCAAGCCAGTGGGATCAGGGTGCTTTGGAGCCGCCTGCTCCATCCTGAGACAGCCGGCCTGCAAGGTAGGCTCCTGCCGACGAAAGGCCTAAGCAGGGCCTTAAAGTTCGGACTATCTCCGCTCCTCCTGCACTGATGGTCGGACAGGCACACCACGGATAGGTCCTTTGAGCAGAGCTCCAACAGTCAATGCTCTCCCCTCAGTGATCCAGTTCAGACTGACAACCGCCTCACCAAACTTGGGTCACTTGGTCATGGGGTGAAGCTGAAACATTCTGTCACATTTTGGGGACCCAAAAAAGTGGGCGGAGCCACACACAACCAATCAGATTTACCCTATTGACTTCAATGGGAAAATGTAAACCGCTGCAATTCTCACAGTATTAAAGCCAGAGTTCCCAGACTTGGCACAGTGGGTCACTGGGTGACTGGGTTTAAAATTTATAAAAAGTGGGCGGAGTCTACCACAGCCAATCAAATTTCAGCCATTAGTTTAAAAGGGAAAAATAAAAAAAATTGCTGCTGCTCTTAGACGGTTAGTGGCAGGGTCCTGACACTTGGCACAGTTGGTCACTGGGGGACTGGGATTCAAATTCATAAAAGTGGGCGGAGCCAAAACCGACCAATCAGATTTCTTTGATTGATTTAAATGGGAAAAATTAACAAGGCTGCCATTCTCACAATATTGATGTCAGGGCCCTCGAATATCGCAAATGTGGTCGCTGGGGGTTTCCACTCCAAGTTTAGAAAAAGTGGGCGGAGCCACCCGCAACCAATCAAATTTCATTCATTGATTTTTAATAGAAAACAATAAAACTGCTGTCATTTTTACACATTTTATTATAGCTATGTAACTATTATAGTACTAGTGTTGTTGTTGTCCAAGTGAGTAGGGGTCTCTCTCGGCTCTTCCTATGGTGGTTCCACACGGAATGGGGGCCGCACCCCTCCGGACTCCACAGCCTTCCAGTCTATGGAAATGAAGAACGGCTCTTCCCTCAGGTTTTTCATCTGATCTTTACGCGCTTCCTGGTTTTTACACAGTAGCTTCTCCAGGAAGTCTTTCAGTGTGGGGTCCATCTCCGGTGGGTAGTCTGGATAATTGTAATAAATGGAGTTTTTGATGACAGCCTCATCCTTCTCCCACTTGTCCATGAATGGGTGTTTGAGGCATGCCATTAAAAAAAGCATGATTCCCGTAGAGAAGAAGTCTACTGAGTGTTCGTAGTCCATCTCTAGGAACACCTCCGGGGCCATATAGTGCAAGCTCCCGTTACATCCTTCAACCATGTCATCCCCAAAGACATCTTGCACTGCCAGGCCGAAGTCAGCAATCTTTATGTTCCCGACTCCGTCCAGGAGGATGTTTTCCGGCTTGATGTCTCTGTGGATGACACCCTTGGAGTGGATGTACTCCAGGCCGATAACCATCTGCGCAGCAAACAGTCTCAGGGTCGTAATGTCAAATGGCTTGTCAGCATCATCTAGAAGTGTCATCAGATCTCCCCCGCTCAGGTACTCCATGGCAAAGCAGAGGTAATTCTTTGACTGGAATGTACCGTAGAGCTGAGTGATAAAGGGACCCTTCCCAAGGGTCTTCAATACCTGACACTCCATGAATATTTCCTCAGGGTCATTATACTTTATAAATGGCCTTTTCTTGACCATTTTAATGGCCAGCTGTTGGTCTCTGGCTCGGTGGGAAGCAAGGTAAACCTTGCCAAATGACCCCTCTCCAAGAAGTTTATGGAAGTTGAAGCTGCCCAAAGTCAGTGGCTTCCTGATGGTCTGGATTCCACTCGGGCCAGCTTCTTCCTCCTTCGCCACACGAGGTGAAACATCAGAAAGCTGATATCCCGGCGCTGGTTTCCCAGCTACTTCCTCCTCCACATGACCGGAATCATCAGCTCCTAAGTCCACATCGACAAAAGCTGAAGCATCCGACAACTGATATCCCGGCGCTGGTTCCCCAGCTGCTTCCTCCACCACATGACCGGAATCATCAGCTTCTTCCACTTCGCCAACATCCAAGGGGGAGACATCCGATAACTGATATCCCAGCGCTGGTTCCCCAGCTACTTCCTCCACCACATGACCGGAATCATCAGCCTCTTCCTTCTCCTCCACATCCACACGAGGTGAAACATCAGAAAGCTGATATCCTGGCGCTGGTTCCCCAGCTACTTCCTCCACCACATGACCAGAATCATCAGCTCCTAAGTCCACATCCACAAAAGGTGAAACATCCGACAACTGATATCCCGGCGCTGGTTCCCCAGCTACTTCCTCCACCACATGACCGAAATCATCAGCTTCTTCTGCTTCGTCAACATCCAAGAGGGAGATATCCGACAACTGATATCCCGACGCTGGTTCCCCAGCTACTTCCTCCACCACATGACCGGAATCATCAGCTTCTTCCTTCTCCTTCACATCCACACGAGGTGAAACATCAGAAAGCTGATATCCTGGCGCTGGTTCCCCAGCTACTTCCTCCACCACATGACCAGAATCATCAGCTCCTAAGTCCACATCAACAAAAGCTGAAGCATCCGACAACTGATATCCCGGCGCTGGTTCCCCAGCTACTTCCTCCACCTCATGACCGGAATCATCAGCCTCTTCCTTCTCCTTCACATCCACATGAGGTGAAACATCAGAAAGCTGATATCCCGGCGCTGGTTCCCCAGCTACTTCCTCCACCACATGACCGGAATCATCAGCTCCTAAGTCCACATCAACAAAAGCTGAAGCATCCGACAACTGATATCCCGGCGCTGGTTCCCCAGCTACTTCCTCCACCACATAACCGGAATCATCAGCTTCTTCCGCTTCGTCAACATCCAAGAGGGAGACATCCGATAACTGATATCCCGGCGCTGGTTCCCCAGCTACTTCCTCCACCACATGACCGGAATCATCAGCCTCTTCCTTCTCCTCCACATCCACACGAGGTGAAACATCAGAAAGCTGATATCCTGGCGCTGGTTCCCCAGCTACTTCCTCCACCACATGACCAGAATCATCAGCTCCTAAGTCCACATCCACAAAAGGTGAAACATCCGACAACTGATATCCCGGCGCTGGTTCCCCAGCTACTTCCTCCACCACATGACCGAAATCATCAGCTTCTTCTGCTTCGTCAACATCCAAGAGGGAGATATCCGACAACTGATATCCCGACGCTGGTTCCCCAGCTACTTCCTCCACCACATGACCGGAATCATCAGCTTCTTCCTTCTCCTTCACATCCACACGAGGTGAAACATCAGAAAGCTGATATCCTGGCGCTGGTTCCCCAGCTACTTCCTCCACCACATGACCAGAATCATCAGCTCCTAAGTCCACATCCACAAAAGGTGAAACATCCGACAACTGATATCCCGGCGCTGGTTCCCCAGCTACTTCCTCCACCACATGACCGAAATCATCAGCTTCTTCTGCTTCGTCAACATCCAAGAGGGAGATATCCGACAACTGATATCCCGACGCTGGTTCCCCAGCTACTTCCTCCACCACATGACCGGAATCATCAGCTTCTTCCTTCTCCTTCACATCCACACGAGGTGAAACATCAGAAAGCTGATATCCTGGCGCTGGTTCCCCAGCTACTTCCTCCACCACATGACCAGAATCATCAGCTCCTAAGTCCACATCAACAAAAGCTGAAGCATCCGACAACTGATATCCCGGCGCTGGTTCCCCAGCTACTTCCTCCACCTCATGACCGGAATCATCAGCCTCTTCCTTCTCCTTCACATCCACATGAGGTGAAACATCAGAAAGCTGATATCCCGGCGCTGGTTCCCCAGCTACTTCCTCCACCACATGACCGGAATCATCAGCTCCTAAGTCCACATCAACAAAAGCTGAAGCATCCGACAACTGATATCCCGGCGCTGGTTCCCCAGCTACTTCCTCCACCACATAACCGGAATCATCAGCTTCTTCCGCTTCGTCAACATCCAAGAGGGAGACATCCGATAACTGATATCCCGGCGCTGGTTCCCCAGCTACTTCCTCCACCACATGACCGGAATCATCAGCCTCTTCCTTCTCCTCCACATCCACACGAGGTGAAACATCAGAAAGCTGATATCCTGGCGCTGGTTCCCCAGCTACTTCCTCCACCACATGACCAGAATCATCAGCTCCTAAGTCCACATCCACAAAAGGTGAAACATCCGACAACTGATATCCCGGCGCTGGTTCCCCAGCTACTTCCTCCACCACATGACCGAAATCATCAGCTTCTTCTGCTTCGTCAACATCCAAGAGGGAGATATCCGACAACTGATATCCCGACGCTGGTTCCCCAGCTACTTCCTCCACCACATGACCGGAATCATCAGCTTCTTCCTTCTCCTTCACATCCACACGAGGTGAAACATCAGAAAGCTGATATCCTGGCGCTGGTTCCCCAGCTACTTCCTCCACCACATGACCAGAATCATCAGCTCCTAAGTCCACATCAACAAAAGCTGAAGCATCCGACAACTGATATCCCGGCGCTGGTTCCCCAGCTACTTCCTCCACCTCATGACCGGAATCATCAGCCTCTTCCTTCTCCTTCACATCCACATGAGGTGAAACATCAGAAAGCTGATATCCCGGCGCTGGTTCCCCAGCTACTTCCTCCACCACATGACCGGAATCATCAGCTCCTAAGTCCACATCAACAAAAGCTGAAGCATCCGACAACTGATATCCCGGCGCTGGTTCCCCAGCTACTTCCTCCACCACATAACCGGAATCATCAGCTTCTTCCGCTTCGTCAACATCCAAGAGGGAGACATCCGATAACTGATATCCCGGCGCTGGTTCCCCAGCTACTTCCTCCACCACATGACCGGAATCATCAGCCTCTTCCTTCTCCTCCACATCCACACGAGGTGAAACATCAGAAAGCTGATATCCTGGCGCTGGTTCCCCAGCTACTTCCTCCACCACATGACCAGAATCATCAACTCCTAAGTCCACATCAACAAAAGCTGAAGCATCCGACAACTGATATCCCGGCGCTGGTTCCCCAGCAACTTCCTCCACCACATGACCGGAATCATCAGCTTCTTCTGCTTCGTCAACATCCAAGGGGGAGATATCCGATAACTGATATCCCGGCGTTGGTTTCCCAGCTACTTCCTCCACCACATGACCGGAATCATCAGCCTCTTCCTTCTCCTTCACATCCACACGAGGTGAAACATCAGAAAGCTGATATCCCGGCGCTGGTTCCCCAGCTACTTCCTCCACCACATGACCAGAATCATCAGCTCCTAAGTCCACATCCACAAAAGGTGAAACATCCGACAACTGATATCCCGGCGCTGGTTCCCCAGCTACTTCCTCCTCCACATGACCGGAATCATCAGCTTCTTCTGCTTCGTCAACATCCAAGGGGGAGATATCCGATAACTGATATCCCGGCGCTGGTTTCCCAGCTACTTCCTCCACCACATGACCGGAATCATCAGCCTCTTCCTTCTCCTTCACATCCACACGAGGTGAAACATCAGAAAGCTGATACCCTGGCGCTGGTTCCCCAGCTACTTCCTCCACCACATGACCAGAATCATCAGCTCCTAAGTCCACATCCACAAAAGGTGAAACATCCGACAACTGATATCCCGGCGCTGGTTCCCCAGCTACTACCTCCTCCACATGACCGGAATCATCAGCTTCTTCTGCTTCGTCAACATCCAAGGGGGAGACATCCGATAACTGATATCCCGGCGCTGGTTCCCCAGCTACTTCCTCCACCACATGACCGGAATCATCAGCTTCTTTCTTCTCCTCCACATCCACATAAGGCAAAACATCAGAAAGCTGATATCCTGGCGCTGGTTCCCCAGCTACTTCCTCCACCACATGACCAGAATCATCAGCCTCTTCTGCTTCCTCCACATAAGGTGAAATAACCGATATCTGATATCCCGGTGCTGGGTACCCAGCTACTCCCTCCACCACATGACCGGAATCATCCGATACCACATATTCCAGTGCTAATGCAGAACGCCCGGTAGATGGGGCAGGTCTACAGCAGTAGAACAGTCTGCCCAAGAAAGCCCTGATAGAACGCACAGCTGCCTGGGCTCTTCCCCTAGCTGGTGGTTGTGGCTCTGGGTCAGCATTGGCAGCTGGCTGTACAGAGGGCTGCTGAACCTCAAGCCTGAGGTTCATTTTGCGGTGCCTTTTACAGCAGCGCAACATAGTTCACCAATGAGAATCTCCCTAATGAGTAAATTGCTCGAGAGCAAAATCAATCGTCTTCATTTGTGCAAGTGGAGACAAAAGTGAGCCTCTCAATGCTCAACCTCTGCTTATATACACACACGGCTATTATGACATCACTTCCCTGACATCACCAGAGGTAAACATGGGGCTATTATGACATCACAAGAGGGGCTCGGTGGAAGCAGATAGGACTTTCCGGCACTTTCCATCAGATTTTATGTTATACGTCAACACTCAAAATACATAAAAGTGGGCAGAGCCAGAACCGACCAATCAGATTTCTTTGCTTGATTTAAATGGGAACAATTAAAAAGGCTGCCATTCTCACAATATTGATGTCAGGGACCTCGAATATCGCAAATGTGGTCCCTGGGGGTTTCCACTTCAAGTTCTGAAAAAGTGGGCGTAGCCACCAGCAACCAATCAAATTTCATTCATTGATTTTCAATGGAAAAATATAAAACTGCTGCCATTTTTACACGTTAAATGCCAGCATTCACAAACTTTGGAGTGTTAGTCACTGGGTGACTGTGGTTCACAAGTAGGAAAAAAGGGGGGGGGGGGGCAACAACAGCCAATCAGATTTCAGCCATTGACCTTAATGAAAAATGATAAACCACTGCTAAAATCACAGTTTAAATGCTAGGTGTCCCAAACTTGGCTCAGTTATTCACTGGGTGACTGCGGTCAAAAACAGGAAAAGTGGGTGGAGCCACTAACATCCAATCAAATTTCACCTATGCACTTCAATGTAAAACTTTCAAATACTGCCACTCTCACAGTTTTAAAGCCAGAGGTCCAAAACTTGGCACAGACCATGACATGGTGGTTAATTTTAAAATTTAGAAAAATGGGCGGAGCTTAAAACAGCCAATCAAATGTTACCTATTGCTATTCAATGTCAATATATAAGTTGCTGTCATTCTTTTACTGTTACTGGCAGGGACTTCAAACTTGGCACAGTCAGTCACAGGGGGACTGGGATTAAAATTTGAAAAGTGGGTGGGGCCAAAAATAGCCAATCAGATTTTCCCTATTGACTTCAATGGGAAAATGTAAACAGCTGTAATTCTCACTGTATTAAAGCCAGAGTTCCCAGACTTGGCACACTGGGTCACTGGGGTTAAAATTTGACAAGGTGGGCGGAGCCACATACAGCCAATCAGACACATAGCCAACATCCTGTGGTTTCTTCAGAAACGACACCATCTAGTTCTTCTTCTTATTATAGGCGCCCCCCCCCCCCCCCCCCCATTTTCTATACGCTACTCCTCCTACAGTTTTAGGGGTAGAAGCGCCAAACAAGCGAAGTACGTTGCTTGTGCTTTATTAAGCGATAGCACCCTCCGGGCCCCTGCGGCGGACCCCGGAAGACCCCTTTTTTCGTATTGACTTTGACAGGGAAAAATGTAAAATCACTGCCACTCGTACAATTTTGAAGCTACACTCCCCAAACTCGGACCACATATGGTTGGTGTCACCCCAAATAAAAAGATGTATTTTGGGGGCTCACCCCAAATTAGGCGGAGCTACCAGCGGCCAATGAAAATTTAGCAAATTTCTATACGCTACTCCTCCCAGAGTTTAAGGAGTAGAATTCTGAAACTTTGCACACTTGTTCGGCTCATACCCGAATATGTTGCTTGTGCTTTTTTAAGCAATTTCACCCTCCGGGCCCCTGTGGCGGACCCCCAAAGACCCCATTTTTCCCATAGACTTTCATTGGAAATTTTGAAACTTTTGCCACTCGTACAGCTTTGAAGTTACACTCACCAAACTTGGGTCACTTGGTCAGGGAGTGAAGCTGAAACATTCTGTCACATTTTGGGGACCCAAAAAAGTGGGTGGAGCCACAAACAACCAATCAGATTTTCCCTATTGACTGCAATGAGAAAATGTAAACAGCTGTAATTCTCAAAGTATTAAAGCCAGAGTTCCCAGACTTGGCATAGTGGGTCACTGGGTGACTGGGTTTAAAATGTATTAAAAGTGGATGGAGTCTACCACAGCCAATCAAATTTCAGCCATTAGTTTAAATGGGAAAAATAAAAATTGCTGCTGCTCTTAGACGGTTAATGGTAGGGTCCTGACACTTGGCACAGTTGGTCACTGGGGGACTGGGATTAAAATTCATAAAAGTGGGCAGAGCCAAAACCGACCAATCAGATTTCGTTAATTGATTTAAATGGGAAAAATTAAAAAGGCTGCCATTCTCACAATATTGATGTCAGGGACTTCGAATATCGCAAATGTGGTCCCTGGGGATTTACACTTCAAATTTTGAAAAAGTGGGTGGAGCCACCAGCAACCAATCAAATGTCATTCATTGATTTTCAATAGAAAACAATAAAACTGCTGCCATTTTTACACGTTAAATGCCAGCATTCATAAACTTTGGAGTGTTAGTGACTGAGTGACTGTGATTCGCAATTAGTAAAAAAAAGGGGGCGGGGTAACAACAGCCAATCAGATTTCAGCCATTGACCTTAATGAAAAATGATAAACTGCTGCTATTATCACAGTTTAAATGCCAGGTGTCCCAAACTTGGCTCAGTTACTCACTGGGTGATTGCGGTCAAAAAATAAAAAAAGTGGGCGGAGCCACTAGCATCCAATCAAATTTAACCAATGCACTTCAATGTAAAGCTTTCAAATACTGCCACTCTCACAGTTTTAAAGCCAGAGGTCCAAAACTTGGCACAGACCATGACATGGTGGTTAATGTTAAAATTTAGAAAAATGGGCGGAGCTTAAAACAGCCAATCAAATGTTACCTATTGCTAATCAATGTCAATATATAAGTTGCTGTCATTCTTTTACTGTTAATGGCAGGGACTTCAAACTTGGCACAGTCGGTCACAGGGGGACTGGGATTAAAATTTTGAAAGTGGGCGGGGCCAAAAACAGCCAATCAGATTTTCCCTATTGACTTCAATGGTAAAATGTAAACAGCTGTAATTCTCACATTATTAAAGCCAGAGTTCCCAGACTTGGCACACTGGGTCACTGGGTGACTGGGGTTAAAATTTGGCAAGGTGGGCGGAGCCACATGCAGCCAATCAGACACATAGCCAACATCCTGTGGTTTCTTCAGAAACGACACCATCTAGTTATTATTATTAGCGCCCCCCATTTTCTGTACGCTACGCCTCCTACAGTTTTAGGGGTTCAAGCGCCACACTTTCCACACTTATTCGTCTTATAGTGAAGTACGCTGCTTGTGCTTTATTAAGCGATCCCACCCTCCGCGCCCCTGCGGCAGACCCCAGAAGCCCCCATTTTTCGTATTGACTTTGACAGGGAAAAATTTAAAATCGCTGTTACTCGTACAATTTTGAAGCTACACTCCCCAAACTCGGACCACATATTGTTGGTGTCACCCCAAATTAAAATAAGTATTTTGGGGGGCACCCAAAGTGGGCGGAGCTACCACCAGCCAATGAACATTTAGCAATTTTCTATACGCTACTCCTCCCAGAGTTTCAGGAGTACAATTATGAAACTTTGCACACTTGTTTGGCTCATACCCGAATAGATTGCTTGTGCTTTTTTAAGCAATCCCACCCTCCGTGCCCCTGTGGTGGACCCCCGAAGACCTTATTTTTCCCATAGACTTTCGTTGGAAAACTTGAAACTTTCGCCACTCGTACAGCTTTGAAGTTACTCTCACCAAACTTGGGTCACTTAGTCATGGGGTGATGCTAAAACATTCTGTCACATTTTGTGGACCCCAAAAAGTGGGTGGAGCCACAAACAACCAATCAGATTTTCCCTATTGACTTCAATGAGAATATGTAAACAGCTGTAATTCTCACAGTATAAAAGCCAGAGTTCCCAAACTTGGCCCACTGGGTCGCTGGGTGACTGGGTTTAAAATTTAGAAAAAGTAGGCAGAGTCTACCACAGACAAATTTCAGCCATTCATTTAAATGGGAAATTGTAAAACTGCTGCCGCTTTTAGACAGTTATAGCAGGGTCCTCAAACTTGGTACAGTTGGTCACCAGGGGACTGGGATTAAAATTCAGAAAAGTGGGTGGGGCCAAAACCAACCAGATTTCTTTCATTGATTTGTATGGGAAAAATAAAAAGGCTGCCATTCTCACATTATTGATGTCATGGACCTCGAATATCGCAAATGTGGTGCTGGGGGACATCAAGAATGAGAAGCTTAAGTTCAGTTACAATATACCTTTTAGTTTCAGAATAGAAGTCACCCAGCACTTCATCTACATCTGCAAGTGCACCAAGAGCTAACGCAACCTCCTCCATACTTTCTGTGGTCCCAACCACTCCTTCTCCTGAAGCACCCACAGATGTATCAACAGCAGCCTGCCCATCTGCCCCTTTCTCCTCCGGTTTATTCTCTTTACTTTTTATGTCATTTTCTACACAACTTTCTTTTTTTTCCACATCCACATTTTCATTTAAAGAAACATTTTCAATCACTTCATCTTCAATTAACAAATTCACACTACCATTCTCATTTTGCATTATCTCAATATTGCCAAACACGGTATCACATTTGACTCTAGTAAGCTTTACTTCCACCTCCCTTCCCTTCCCATCACTCTGCATAAGCAAATCACAGTTCCCTTTGGCTAAGGATACAGTTCCCAAAACATTTTACCAATTTTGGACCCCTGTAACTCTGGTTTGCAGAGATGTAGGGACCCCATCTTTGGAATCCAAGTCTAACAATATGTCTTCTACCTGCATGAGACATTTCGTGAAATTCAGATGTTGCTAACGGCCATGGCTGTGATTTATGTACGTCAGCATCACTACCATTGAAATAGCCCAAATAAACAGGTTTTTGTGACCCTAGGCTATGACCTCTTTGGCCTAGGGGCCCGAAACTCACCAGTCATGTTCCCCCTAAGGGTCCCTACAATGCTAGAAAATTTGCCACTGCTGAGCAATTGCCCTTTGAAAAGATGTGAGATTTTGGAAAGTGAAATAGGGAGGCAATAAAAGCCTATGGGGGATTTTACCAATTTTGGACCCCTGTAACTCTGGTTTGCAGAGATGTAGGGACCCCATCTTTGGAATCCAAGTCTAACAATATGTCTTCTACCTGCATGAGACATTTCGTGAAATTCAGACGTTGCTAACGACCATGGCTGTGATTTATGTACGTCAGCATCACTACCATAGAAATAGCCCAAATAAACAGGTTTTTGTGACCCTAGGCTATGACCTCTTTGGCCTAGGGGCCCGAAACTCACCAGTCATGTTCCCCCTAAGGGTCCCTACAATGCTAGAAAATTTGCCACTGCTGAGCAATTGCCCTTTGAAAAGATGTGAGATTTTGGAAAGTGAAATAGGGAGGCAATGAAAGCCTATGGGGGATTTTGCCAATTTCGGACCCCTGTAACGCTGGTTTGCAGAGATGTAGGGACCCCATCTTTGGAATCCAAGTCTAACAATATGTCTTCTACCTGCATGAGACATTTCGTGAAATTCAGACGTTGCTAACGGCCATGGCTGCGATTTATGTACGTCAGCATCACTACCATTGAAATAGCCCAAATAAACAGGTTTTTGTGACCCTAGGCTATTACCTCTTTGGCCTAGGGGCCCGAAACTCACCAGTCATGTTCCCCCTAAGGGTCCCTACAATGCTAGAAAATTTGCCACTGCTGAGCAATTGCCCTTTGAAAAGATGTGAGATTTTGGAAAGTGAAATAGGGAGGCAATGAAAGCCTATGGGGGATTTTACCAATTTTGGACCCCTGTAACTCTGGTTTGCAGAAATGTAGGGACCCCATCTTTGGAATCCAAGTCTAACAATATGTCTTCTACCTGCATGAGACATTTCGTGAAATTCAGACGTTGCTAACGGCCATGGCTGCGATTTATGTACATCAGCATCACTACCATTGAAATAGCCCAAATAAACAGGTTTTTGTGACCCTAGGCTATGACCTCTTTGGCCTAGGGACCCGAAACTCACCAGTTATGATCCCCCTAACAGTTCCTACAATGCTAGAAAATTTGCCACTGCTGAGCCATTGCCCTTTGAAAAGATTTGAGATTTTGGAAAGTGAAATAGGGGCCTAATGAAAGCCTATGGGGGATTTTACCATTTTTGCAATATGCCTTCTACCTGCATGAGTCCTTTGGACTCTTGGCTCACACCATCATCTCCAGATGCTGACTGCTCAGGGTCAGGATCCAGGGAGGTTTGTATAACGCCTCCCAAACCATCATGTATCTGCACAGCCCCTGACAACGGCAACACCCCCACAGGTAAAGTTTTAACGTATTTGCCACCATCTTTGACTGTTAGGGAAGCTTTATCATCTTTACATACATTATCCACCTCTGTCTTGGAAGATTCCCTCCCGACAATCACCTCCAAGATCGTATCTTCATCAACTTCAGGTTTAACATGCACAGCTGTAATTTGCTCAGTAGGTTGATGCATGGCAGGTAAGAGAGACGCCTGACCAGAAGGCTCCTCAGGCGTACTGCCTTTCTCCATAACCACGCAATCTCCCTCACCTCCGTTCAGATATTCATCATCACTGTTTGCTAACATGGCTTGGAACCTCTGACGACACACCAGGGCCTCACTCATAGGTCCCCCGTAAGCTTTCAGGCCCTCAAGCACAGCCTGCTGCTCACGGATCCTCTGTCTCAGGCTTACCAGTTCAGGGTCCATATTCAGAAAGCTCGATTGCCATTTCACTCCGTAGCGAAAGATTGCATTCTTTAGCTGGAACTTCAAAGTTTTTATCAAGAAACAGCATTCATCAACTGCGTGCACCCAAGCTACAGTGTCCTTCACAGTCAATGTTCCTCCCCTTCCCAAGCCAGTGGGATCAGGGTGCTTTGGAGCCGCCTGCTCCATCCTGAGACAGCCGGCCTGCAAGGTAGGCTCCTGCCGACGAAAGGCCTAAGCAGGGCCTTAAAGTTCGGACTATCTCCGCTCCTCCTGCACTGATGGTCGGACAGGCACACCACGGATAGGTCCTTTGAGCAGAGCTCCAACAGTCAATGCTCTCCCCTCAGTGATCCAGTTCAGACTGACAACCGCCTCACCAAACTTGGGTCACTTGGTTATGGGGTGAAGCTGAAACATTCTGTCACATTTTGGGGACCCAAAAAAGTGGGCGGAGCCACACACAACCAATCAGATTTACCCTATTGACTTCAATGGGAAAATGTAAACCGCTGCAATTCTCACAGTATTAAAGCCAGAGTTCCCAGACTTGGCACAGTGGGTCACTGGGTGACTGGGTTTAAAATTTATAAAAAGTGGGCGGAGTCTACCACAGCCAATCAAATTTCAGCCATTAGTTTAAAAGGGAAAAATAAAAAAATTGCTGCTGCTCTTAGACGGTTAGTGGCAGGGTCCTGACACTTGGCACAGTTGGTCACTGGGGGACTGGGATTAAAATTCATAAAAGTGGGCGGAGCCAAAACCGACCAATCAGATTTCTTTGATTGATTTAAATGGGAAAAATTAACAAGGCTGCCATTCTCACAATATTGATGTCAGGGCCCTCGAATATCGCAAATGTGGTCGCTGGGGGTTTCCACTCCAAGTTTAGAAAAAGTGGGCGGAGCCACCCGCAACCAATCAAATTTCATTCATTGATTTTTAATAGAAAACAATAAAACTGCTGTCATTTTTACACATTTTATTATAGCTATGTAACTATTATAGTACTAGTGTTGTTGTTGTCCAAGTGAGTAGGGGTCTCTCTCGGCTCTTCCTATGGTGGTTCCACACGGAATGGGGGCCGCACCCCTCCGGACTCCACAGCCTTCCAGTCTATGGAAATGAAGAACGGCTCTTCCCTCAGGTTTTTCATCTGATCTTTACGCGCTTCCTGGTTTTTACACAGTAGCTTCTCCAGGAAGTCTTTCAGTGTGGGGTCCATCTCCGGCGGGTAGTCTGGATAATTGTAATAAATGGAGTTTTTGATGACAGCCTCATCCTTCTCCCACTTGTCCATGAATGGGTGTTTGAGGCATGCCATCAAAAAAAGCATGATTCCCGTAGAGAAGAAGTCTACTGAGTGTTCGTAGTCCATCTCTAGGAACACCTCCGGGGCCATATAGTGCAAGCTCCCGTTACATCCTTCAACCATGTCATCCCCAAAGACATCTTGCACTGCCAGGCCGAAGTCAGCAATCTTTATGTTCCCGACTCCGTCCAGGAGGATGTTTTCCGGCTTGATGTCTCTGTGGATGACACCCTTGGAGTGGATGTACTCCAGGCCGATAACCATCTGCGCAGCAAACAGTCTCAGGGTCGTAATGTCAAATGGCTTGTCAGCATCATCTAGAAGTGTCATCAGATCTCCCCCGCTCAGGTACTCCATGGCAAAGCAGAGGTAATTCTTTGACTGGAATGTACCGTAGAGCTGAGTGATAAAGGGACCCTTCCCAAGGGTCTTCAATACCTGACACTCCATGAATATTTCCTCAGGGTCATTATACTTTATAAATGGCCTTTTCTTGACCATTTTAATGGCCAGCTGTTGGTCTCTGGCTCGGTGGGAAGCAAGGTAAACCTTGCCAAATGACCCCTCTCCAAGAAGTTTATGGAAGTTGAAGCTGCCCAAAGTCAGTGGCTTCCTGATGGTCTGGATTCCACTCGGGCCAGCTTCTTCCTCCTTCGCCACACGAGGTGAAACATCAGAAAGCTGATATCCCGGCGCTGGTTTCCCAGCTACTTCCTCCTCCACATGACCGGAATCATCAGCTCCTAAGTCCACATCGACAAAAGCTGAAGCATCCGACAACTGATATCCCGGCGCTGGTTCCCCAGCTGCTTCCTCCACCACATGACCGGAATCATCAGCTTCTTCCACTTCGCCAACATCCAAGGGGGAGACATCCGATAACTGATATCCCAGCGCTGGTTCCCCAGCTACTTCCTCCACCACATGACCGGAATCATCAGCCTCTTCCTTCTCCTCCACATCCACACGAGGTGAAACATCAGAAAGCTGATATCCTGGCGCTGGTTCCCCAGCTACTTCCTCCACCACATGACCAGAATCATCAGCTCCTAAGTCCACATCCACAAAAGGTGAAACATCCGACAACTGATATCCCGGCGCTGGTTCCCCAGCTACTTCCTCCACCACATGACCGAAATCATCAGCTTCTTCTGCTTCGTCAACATCCAAGAGGGAGATATCCGACAACTGATATCCCGACGCTGGTTCCCCAGCTACTTCCTCCACCACATGACCGGAATCATCAGCTTCTTCCTTCTCCTTCACATCCACACGAGGTGAAACATCAGAAAGCTGATATCCTAGCGCTGGTTCCCCAGCTACTTCCTCCACCACATGACCAGAATCATCAGCTCCTAAGTCCACATCAACAAAAGCTGAAGCATCCGACAACTGATATCCCGGCGCTGGTTCCCCAGCTACTTCCTCCACCTCATGACCGGAATCATCAGCCTCTTCCTTCTCCTTCACATCCACATGAGGTGAAACATCAGAAAGCTGATATCCCGGCGCTGGTTCCCCAGCTACTTCCTCCACCACATGACCGGAATCATCAGCTCCTAAGTCCACATCAACAAAAGCTGAAGCATCCGACAACTGATATCCCGGCGCTGGTTCCCCAGCTACTTCCTCCACCACATAACCGGAATCATCAGCTTCTTCCGCTTCGTCAACATCCAAGAGGGAGACATCCGATAACTGATATCCCGGCGCTGGTTCCCCAGCTACTTCCTCCACCACATGACCGGAATCATCAGCCTCTTCCTTCTCCTCCACATCCACACGAGGTGAAACATCAGAAAGCTGATATCCTGGCGCTGGTTCCCCAGCTACTTCCTCCACCACATGACCAGAATCATCAACTCCTAAGTCCACATCAACAAAAGCTGAAGCATCCGACAACTGATATCCCGGCGCTGGTTCCCCAGCTACTTCCTCCACCACATGACCGGAATCATCAGCTTCTTCTGCTTCGTCAACATCCAAGGGGGAGATATCCGATAACTGATATCCCGGCGTTGGTTTCCCAGCTACTTCCTCCACCACATGACCGGAATCATCAGCCTCTTCCTTCTCCTTCACATCTACACGAGGTGAAACATCAGAAAGCTGATATCCCGGCGCTGGTTCCCCAGCTACTTCCTCCACCACATGACCAGAATCATCAGCTCCTAAGTCCACATCCACAAAAGGTGAAACATCCGACAACTGATATCCCGGCGCTGGTTCCCCAGCTACTTCCTCCTCCACATGACCGGAATCATCAGCTTCTTCTGCTTCGTCAACATCCAAGGGGGAGATATCCGATAACTGATATCCCGGCGCTGGTTTCCCAGCTACTTCCTCCACCACATGACCGGAATCATCAGCCTCTTCCTTCTCCTTCACATCCACACGAGGTGAAACATCAGAAAGCTGATACCCTGGCGCTGGTTCCCCAGCTACTTCCTCCACCACATGACCAGAATCATCAGCTCCTAAGTCCACATCCACAAAAGGTGAAACATCCGACAACTGATATCCCGGCGCTGGTTCCCCAGCTACTACCTCCTCCACATGACCGGAATCATCAGCTTCTTCTGCTTCGTCAACATCCAAGGGGGAGACATCCGATAACTGATATCCCGGCGCTGGTTCCCCAGCTACTTCCTCCACCACATGACCGGAATCATCAGCTTCTTTCTTCTCCTCCACATCCACATAAGGCAAAACATCAGAAAGCTGATATCCTGGCGCTGGTTCCCCAGCTACTTCCTCCACCACATGACCAGAATCATCAGCCTCTTCTGCTTCCTCCACATAAGGTGAAATAACCGATATCTGATATCCCGGTGCTGGGTACCCAGCTACTCCCTCCACCACATGACCGGAATCATCCGATACCACATATTCCAGTGCTAATGCAGAACGCCCGGTAGATGGGGCAGGTCTACAGCAGTAGAACAGTCTGCCCATGAAAGCCCTGATAGAACGCACAGCTGCCTGGGCTCTTCCCCTAGCTGGTGGTTGTGGCTCTGGGTCAGCATTGGCAGCTGGCTGTACAGAGGGCTGCTGAACCTCAAGCCTGAGGTTCATTTTGCGGTGCCTTTTACAGCAGCGCAACATAGTTCACCAATGAGAATCTCACTAATGAGTAAATTGCTCGAGAGCAAAATCAATCGTCTTCACTTGTGCAAGTGGAGACAAAAGTGAGCCTCTCAATGCTCAACCTCTGCTTATATACACACACGGCTATTATGACATCACTTCCCTGACATCACCAGAGGTAAACATGGGGCTATTATGACATCACAAGAGGGGCTCGGTGGAAGCAGATAGGACTTTCCGGCACTTTCCATCAGATTTTATGTTATACGTCAACACTCAAAATACATAAAAGTGGGCAGAGCCAGAACCGACCAATCAGATTTCTTTGCTTGATTTAAATGGGAACAATTAAAAAGGCTGCCATTCTCACAATATTGATGTCAGGGACCTCGAATATCGCAAATGTGGTCCCTGGGGGTTTCCACTTCAAGTTCTGAAAAAGTGGGCGTAGCCACCAGCAACCAATCAAATTTCATTCATTGATTTTCAATGGAAAAATATAAAACTGCTGCCATTTTTACACGTTAAATGCCAGCATTCACAAACTTTGGAGTGTTAGTCACTGGGTGACTGTGGTTCACAAGTAGGAAAAAGGGGGCGGGGCAACAACAGCCAATCAGATTTCAGCCATTGACCTTAATGAAAAATGATAAACCACTGCTAAAATCACAGTTTAAATGCTAGGTGTCCCAAACTTGGCTCAGTTATTCACTGGGTGACTGCGGTCAAAAACAGGAAAAGTGGGTGGAGCCACTAACATCCAATCAAATTTCACCTATGCACTTCAATGTAAAACTTTCAAATACTGCCACTCTCACAGTTTTAAAGCCAGAGGTCCAAAACTTGGCACAGACCATGACATGGTGGTTAATTTTAAAATTTAGAAAAATGGGCGGAGCTTAAAACAGCCAATCAAATGTTACCTATTGCTATTCAATGTCAATATATAAGTTGCTGTCATTCTTTTACTGTTACTGGCAGGGACTTCAAACTTGGCACAGTCAGTCACAGGGGGACTGGGATTAAAATTTGAAAAGTGGGTGGGGCCAAAAATAGCCAATCAGATTTTCCCTATTGACTTCAATGGGAAAATGTAAACAGCTGTAATTCTCACTGTATTAAAGCCAGAGTTCCCAGACTTGGCACACTGGGTCACTGGGGTTAAAATTTGACAAGGTGGGCGGAGCCACATACAGCCAATCAGACACATAGCCAACATCCTGTGGTTTCTTCAGAAACGACACCATCTAGTTCTTCTTATTATTATAGGCGCCCCCCCCATTTTCTATACGCTACTCCTCCTACAGTTTTAGGGGTAGAAGCGCCAAACAAGCGAAGTACGTTGCTTGTGCTTTATTAAGCGATCGCACCCTCCGGGCCCCTGCGGCGGACCCCGGAAGACCCCTTTTTTCGTATTGACTTTGACAGGGAAAAATTTAAAATCACTGCCACTCGTACAATTTTGAAGCTACACTCCCCAAACTCGGACCACATATGGTTGGTGTCACCCCAAATAAAAAGATGTATTTTGGGGGCTCACCCCAAATTAGGTGGAGCTACCAGCGGCCAATGAAAATTTAGCAAATTTCTATACGCTACTCCTCCCAGAGTTTAAGGAGTAGAATTCTGAAACTTTGCACACTTGTTCGGCTCATACCCGAATAGGTTGCTTGTGCTTTTTTAAGCAATTTCACCCTCCGGGCCCCTGTGGCGGACCCCCAAAGACCCCATTTTTCCCATAGACTTTCATTGGAAATTTTGAAACTTTTGCCACTCCTACAGCTTTGAAGTTACACTCACCAAACTTGGGTCACTTGGTCAGGGAGTGAAGCTGAAACATTCTGTCACATTTTGGGGACCCAAAAAAGTGGGTGGAGCCACAAACAACCAATCAGATTTTCCCTATTGACTGCAATGAGAAAATGTAAACAGCTGTAATTCTCAAAGTATTAAAGCCAGAGTTCCCAGACTTGGCATAGTGGGTCACTGGGTGACTGGGTTTAAAATGTATTAAAAGTGGATGGAGTCTACCACAGCCAATCAAATTTCAGCCATTAGTTTAAATGGGAAAAATAAAAATTGCTGTTGCTCTTAGACGGTTAATGGTAGGGTCCTGACACTTGGCACAGTTGGTCACTGGGGGACTGGGATTAAAATTCATAAAAGTGGGCAGAGCCAAAACCGACCAATCAGATTTCGTTAATTGATTTAAATGGGAAAAATTAAAAAGGCTGCCATTCTCACAATATTGATGTCAGGGACTTCGAATATCGCAAATGTGGTCCCTGGGGATTTACACTTCAAATTTTGAAAAAGTGGGTGGAGCCACCAGCAACCAATCAAATGTCATTCATTGATTTTCAATAGAAAACAATAAAACTGCTGCCATTTTTACACGTTAAATGCCAGCATTCATAAACTTTGGAGTGTTAGTGACTGAGTGACTGTGATTCGCAATTAGTAAAAAAAGGGGGCGGGGTAACAACAGCCAATCAGATTTCAGCCATTGACCTTAATGAAAAATGATAAACTGCTGCTATTATCACAGTTTAAATGCCAGGTGTCCCAAACTTGGCTCAGTTACTCACTGGGTGATTGCGGTCAAAAAATAAAAAAAAGTGGGCGGAGCCACTAGCATCCAATCAAATTTAACCAATGCACTTCAATGTAAAGCTTTCAAATACTGCCACTCTCACAGTTTTAAAGCCAGAGGTCCAAAACTTGGCACAGACCATGACATGGTGGTTAATGTTAAAATTTAGAAAAAATGGGCGGAGCTTAAAACAGCCAATCAAATGTTACCTATTGCTAATCAATGTCAATATATAAGTTGCTGTCATTCTTTTACTGTTAATGGCAGGGACTTCAAACTTGGCACAGTCGGTCACAGGGGGACTGGGATTAAAATTTTGAAAGTGGGCGGGGCCAAAAACAGCCAATCAGATTTTCCCTATTGACTTCAATGGTAAAATGTAAACAGCTGTAATTCTCACATTATTAAAGCCAGAGTTCCCAGACTTGGCACACTGGGTCACTGGGTGACTGGGGTTAAAATTTGGCAAGGTGGGCGGAGCCACATGCAGCCAATCAGACACATAGCCAACATCCTGTGGTTTCTTCAGAAACGACACCATCTAGTTATTATTATTAGCGCCCCCCATTTTCTGTACGCTACGCCTCCTACAGTTTTAGGGGTTCAAGCGCCACACTTTCCACACTTATTCGTCTTATAGTGAAGTACGCTGCTTGTGCTTTATTAAGCGATCCCACCCTCCGCGCCCCTGCGGCAGACCCCAGAAGCCCCCATTTTTCGTATTGACTTTGACAGGGAAAAATTTAAAATCGCTGTCACTCGTACAATTTTGAAGCTACACTCCCCAAACTCGGACCACATATTGTTGGTGTCACCCCAAATTAAAATAAGTATTTTGGGGGGCACCCAAAGTGGGCGGAGCTACCACCAGCCAATGAACATTTAGCAATTTTCTATACGCTACTCCTCCCAGAGTTTCAGGAGTACAATTATGAAACTTTGCACACTTGTTTGGCTCATACCCGAATAGATTGCTTGTGCTTTTTTAAGCAATCCCACCCTCCGTGCCCCTGTGGTGGACCCCCGAAGACCTTATTTTTCCCATAGACTTTCGTTGGAAAACTTGAAACTTTCGCCACTCGTACAGCTTTGAAGTTACTCTCACCAAACTTCGGTCACTTAGTCATGGGGTGATGCTAAAACATTCTGTCACATTTTGGGGACCCCAAAAAGTGGGCGGAGCCACAAACAACCAATCAGATTTTCCCTATTGACTTCAATGAGAATATGTAAACAGCTGTAATTCTCACAGTATAAAAGCCAGAGTTCCCAAACTTGGCCCACTGGGTCGCTGGGTGACTGGGTTTAAAATTTAGAAAAAGTGGGCAGAGTCTACCACAGCCAAATTTCAGCCATTCATTTAAATGGGAAAATGTAAAACTGCTGCCGCTTTTAGACAGTTAATAGCAGAGTCCTCAAACTTGGTACAGTTGGTCACCAGGGGACTGGGATTAAAATTCAGAAAAGTGGGTGGGGCCAAAACCAACCAGATTTCTTTCATTGATTTGTATGGGAAAAATAAAAAGGCTGCCATTCTCACATTATTGATGTCATGGACCTCGAATATCGCAAATGTGGTGCTGGGGGACATCAAGAATGAGAAGCTTAAGTTCAGTTACAATATACCTTTTAGTTTCAGAATAGAAGTCACCCAGCACTTCATTTACATCTGCAAGTGCACCAAGAGCTAACGCAACCTCCTCCATACTTTCTGTGGTCCCAACCACTCCTTCTCCTGCAGCATCCACAGATGTATCAACAGCAGCCTGCCCATCTGCCCCTTTCTCCTCCTGTTTATTCTCTTTACTTTTTATGTCATTTTCTACACAACTTTCTTTTTTTTCCACATCCACATTTTCATTTAAAGAAACATTTTCAATCACTTCATCTTCAATTAACAAATTCACACTACCATTCTCATTTTGCATTATCTCAATATTGCCAAACACGGTATCACATTTGACTCTAGTAAGCTTTACTTCCACCTCCCTTCCCTTCCCATCACTCTGCATAAGCAAATCACAGTTCCCTTTGGCTAAGGATACAGTTCCCAAAACATTTTACCAATTTTGGACCCCTGTAACTCTGGTTTGCAGAGATGTAGGGACCCCATCTTTGGAATCCAAGTCTAACAATATGTCTTCTACCTGCATGAGACATTTCGTGAAATTCAGACGTTGCTAATGGCCATGGCTGTGATTTATGTACGTCAGCATCACTACCATTGAAATAGCCCAAATAAACAGGTTTTTGTGACCCTAGGCTATGACCTCTTTGGCCTAGGGGCCCGAAACTCACCAGTCATGTCCCCCCTAAGGGTCCCTACAATGCTAGAAAATTTGCCACTGCTGAGCAATTGCCCTTTGAAAAGATGTGAGATTTTGGAAAGTGAAATAGGGAGGCAATGAAAGCCTATGGGGGATTTTGCCAATTTTGGACCCCTGTAACTCTGGTTTGCAGAGATGTAGGGACCCCATCTTTGGAATCCAAGTCTAACAATATGTCTTCTACCTGCATGAGACATTTCGTGAAATTCAGACGTTGCTAACGGCCATGGCTGCGATTTATGTACGTCAGCATCACTACCATTGAAATAGCCCAAATAAACAGGTTTTTGTGACCCTAGGCTATGACCTCTTTGGCCTAGGGGCCCGAAACTCACCAGTCATGTTCCCCCTAAGGGTCCCTACAATGCTAGAAAATTTGCCACTGCTGAGCAATTGCCCTTTGAAAAGATGTGAGATTTTGGAAAGTGAAATAGGGAGGCAATGAAAGCCTATGGGGGATTTTACCAATTTTGGACCCCTGTAACTCTGGTTTGCAGAGATGTAGGGACCCCATCTTTGGAATCCAAGTCTACCAATATGTCTTCTACCTGCATGAGACATTTCGTGAAATTCAGACGTTGCTAACGGCCATGGCTGCGATTTATGTACGTCAGCATCACTACCATTGAAATAGCCCAAATAAACAGGTTTTTGTGACCCTAGGCTATGACCTCTTTGGCCTAGGGGCCCGAAACTCACCAGTCATGTTCCCCCTAAGGGTCCCTACAATGCTAGAAAATTTGCCACTGCTGAGCAATTGCCCTTTGAAAAGATGTGAGATTTTGGAAAGTGAAATAGGGAGGCAATGAAAGCCTATGGGGGATTTTACCAATTTTGGACCCCTGTAACTCTGGTTTGCAGAAATGTAGGGACCCCATCTTTGGAATCCAAGTCTAACAATATGTCTTCTACCTGCATGAGACATTTCGTGAAATTCAGACGTTGCTAACGGCCATGGCTGCGATTTATGTACATCAGCATCACTACCATTGAAATAGCCCAAATAAACAGGTTTTTGTGACCCTAGGCCAGGGGTCGGCAACCCACGGCTCCGGAGCCGCATGCGGCTCTTTTTCATCTTCGCCGCGGCTCCTAGGCGGCTCCGGTGTCAGTGGCTGCGGCGCGCGTGACGTGTGCTGTTGTCGCTGGCCGGCAGCCTATCAGAGAGGCCGCCGGACCAGTGCAGTGCAGGGCTTCGGGCGGCCATTTTCCCGTAGCCCTGCAGGCAGGACGTGACGTAGGAAGAGGATCGTGGGAGTTGCGCGCCACAAGGTCGGGACCGGAGGTCGGGACAGGAGGAGATCGTGACAGGAGGTCTTCTGACTAGGTGAGTAAATGGGTTTTTTTTTCAGATCTGCTGAAGGATTGTGCACATGGGGGTCAGATCTGCTGAAGGATTGTGCATATGGGGGTCATATCTGCTAACAATTTGTGCATATGGGGGTCATATCTGCTAACGATTTGTGCATATGGGGGTCATATCTGCTAACGATTTGTGCATATGGGGGTCATATCTGCTAACGATTTGTGCATATGGGGGTCATATCTGCTAACCATTTGTGCATATGGGGGTCATATCTGCTAAGGATTTGTGCATATGGGAGTCATATCTGCTAACGATTTGTGCATATGGGGGGTCATATCTGCTAACGATTTGTGCATATGGGGGTCATATCTGCTGAAGGATTATGCATATGGGGGTCATATCTGCTGAAGGATTGTGCATATGGGGGTCATATCTGTTAACGATTTGTGCATATGGGGGTCATATCTGCTAACGATTTGTGAATATGGGGGTCATATCTGCTAACGATTTGTGCATATGGGGGTCATATCTGCTAACGATTTGTGCATATAGGAGTCATATCTGCTAACGATTTGTGCATATGGGGGTCATATCTGCTAATGATTTGTGCATATGGGGGTCATATCTGCTAACGATTTGTGCATATGGGGGTCATATCTGCTAACGATTTGTGCATATGGGAGTCATATCTGCTAATGATTTGTGCATATGGGGGTCATATCTGCTAACGATTTGTACATATGGGAGTCATATCTGCTAACGATTTGTGCATATGGGGGTCATATCTGCTGAAGGATTGTGCATATGAGGGTCATATCTGCTAACGATTTGTGCATATGGGGGTCATATCTGCTAACGATTTGTGTATATGGGGGTCATATCTGCTAACGATTTGTGAATATGGGGGTCATATCTGCTAACTTTTTGTGCATATGGGGGTCATATCTGCTAACGATTTGTGCATATGGGCGTCACATCTGCTAACGATTTGTGCATATGGTTTTGCGGCTCCCAGTTTTTTTCTCTTTTCGGAAACGGGTCCAAGTGGCTCTTTATGTCTTAAAGGTTGCAGACCCCTGCCCTAGGCTATGACCTCTTTGGCCTAGGGACCCGAAACTCACCAGTTATGATCCCCCTAACAGTTCCTACAATGCTAGAAAATTTGCCACTGCTGAGCCATTGCCCTTTGAAAAGATTTGAGATTTTGGAAAGTGAAATAGGGGCCTAATAAAAGCCTATGGGGGATTTTACCATTTTTGCAATATGCCTTCTACCTGCATGAGTCCTTTGGACTCTTGGCTCACACCATCATCTCCAGATGCTGACTGCTCAGGGTCAGGATCCAGGGAGGTTTGTATAACACCTCCCAAACCATCATGTATCTGCACAGCCCCTGACAACGGCAACACCCCCACAGGTAAAGTTTTTACGTATTTGCCACCATCTTTGACTGTTAGGGAAGCTTTATCATCTTTACATACATTATCCACCTCTGTCTTGGAAGATTCCCTCCCGACAATCACCTCCAAGATCGTATCTTCATCAACTTCAGGTTTAACATGCACAGCTGTAATTTGCTCAGTAGGTTGATGCATGGCAGGTAAGAGAGACGCCTGACCAGAAGGCTCCTCAGGCGTACTGCCTTTCTCCATAACCACGCAATCTCCCTCACCTCCGTTCAGATATTCATCATCACTGTTTGCTAACATGGCTTGGAACCTCTGACGACACACCAGGGCCTCACTCATAGGTCCCCCGTAAGCTTTCAGGCCCTCAAGCACAGCCTGCTGCTCACGGATCCTCTGTCTCAGGCTTACCAGTTCAGGGTCCATATTCAGAAAGCTCGATTGCCATTTCACTCCGTAGCGAAAGATTGCATTCTTTAGCTGGAACTTCAAAGTTTTTATCAAGAAACAGCATTCATCAACTGCGTGCACCCAAGCTACAGTGTCCTTCACAGTCAATGTTCCTCCCCTTCCCAAGCCAGTGGGATCAGGGTGCTTTGGAGCCGCCTGCTCCATCCTGAGACAGCCGGCCTGCAAGGTAGGCTCCTGCCGACGAAAGGCCTAAGCAGGGCCTTAAAGTTCGGACTATCTCCGCTCCTCCTGCACTGATGGTCGGACAGGCACACCACGGATAGGTCCTTTGAGCAGAGCTCCAACAGTCAATGCTCTCCCCTCAGTGATCCAGTTCAGACTGACAACCGCCTCACCAAACTTAGGTCACTTGGTTATGGGGTGAAGCTGAAACATTCTGTCACATTTTGGGGACCCAAAAAAGTGGGCGGAGCCACACACAACCAATCAGATTTACCCTATTGACTTCAATGGGAAAATGTAAACCGCTGCAATTCTCACAGTATTAAAGCCAGAGTTCCCAGACTTGGCACAGTGGGTCACTGGGTGACTGGGTTTAAAATTTATAAAAAGTGGGCGGAGTCTACCACAGCCAATCAAATTTCAGCCATTAGTTTAAAAGGGAAAAATAAAAAAATTGCTGCTGCTCTTAGACGGTTAGTGGCAGGGTCCTGACACTTGGCACAGTTGGTCACTGGGGGACTGGGATTAAAATTCATAAAAGTGGGCGGAGCCAAAACCGACCAATCAGATTTCTTTGATTGATTTAAATGGGAAAAATTAACAAGGCTGCCATTCTCACAATATTGATGTCAGGGCCCTCGAATATCGCAAATGTGGTCGCTGGGGGTTTCCACTCCAAGTTTAGAAAAAGTGGGCGGAGCCACCCGCAACCAATCAAATTTCATTCATTGATTTTTAATAGAAAACAATAAAACTGCTGTCATTTTTACACATTTTATTATAGCTATGTAACTATTATAGTACTAGTGTTGTTGTTGTCCAAGTGAGTAGGGGTCTCTCTCGGCTCTTCCTATGGTGGTTCCACACGGAATGGGGGCCGCACCCCTCCGGACTCCACAGCCTTCCAGTCTATGGAAATGAAGAACGGCTCTTCCCTCAGGTTTTTCATCTGATCTTTACGCGCTTCCTGGTTTTTACACAGTAGCTTCTCCAGGAAGTCTTTCAGTGTGGGGTCCATCTCCGGCGGGTAGTCTGGATAATTGTAATAAATGGAGTTTTTGATGACAGCCTCATCCTTCTCCCACTTGTCCATGAATGGGTGTTTGAGGCATGCCATCAAAAAAAGCATGATTCCCGTAGAGAAGAAGTCTACTGAGTGTTCGTAGTCCATCTCTAGGAACACCTCCAGGGCCATATAGTGCAAGCTCCCGTTACATCCTTCAACCATGTCATCCCCAAAGACATCTTGCACTGCCAGGCCGAAGTCAGCAATCTTTATGTTCCCGACTCCGTCCAGGAGGATGTTTTCCGGCTTGATGTCTCTGTGGATGACACCCTTGGAGTGGATGTACTCCAGGCCGATAACCATCTGCGCAGCAAACAGTCTCAGGGTCGTAATGTCAAATGGCTTGTCAGCATCATCTAGAAGTGTCATCAGATCTCCCCCGCTCAGGTACTCTATGGCAAAGCAGAGGTAATTCTTTGACTGGAATGTACCGTAGAGCTGAGTGATAAAGGGACCCTTCCCAAGGGTCTTTAATACCTGACACTCCATGAATATTTCCTCAGGGTCATTATACTTTATAAATGGCCTTTTCTTGACCATTTTAATGGCCAGCTGTTGGTCTCTGGCTCGGTGGGAAGCAAGGTAAACCTTGCCAAATGACCCCTCTCCAAGAAGTTTATGGAAGTTGAAGCTGCCCAAAGTCAGTGGCTTCCTGATGGTCTGGATTCCACTCGGGCCAGCTTCTTCCTCCTTCGCCACACGAGGTGAAACATCAGAAAGCTGATATCCCGGCGCTGGTTTCCCAGCTACTTCCTCCTCCACATGACCGGAATCATCAGCTCCTAAGTCCACATCGACAAAAGCTGAAGCATCCGACAACTGATATCCCGGCGCTGGTTCCCCAGCTGCTTCCTCCACCACATGACCGGAATCATCAGCTTCTTCCACTTCGCCAACATCCAAGGGGGAGACATCCGATAACTGATATCCCAGCGCTGGTTCCCCAGCTACTTCCTCCACCACATGACCGGAATCATCAGCCTCTTCCTTCTCCTCCACATCCACACGAGGTGAAACATCAGAAAGCTGATATCCTGGCGCTGGTTCCCCAGCTACTTCCTCCACCACATGACCAGAATCATCAGCTCCTAAGTCCACATCCACAAAAGGTGAAACATCCGACAACTGATATCCCGGCGCTGGTTCCCCAGCTACTTCCTCCACCACATGACCGAAATCATCAGCTTCTTCTGCTTCGTCAACATCCAAGAGGGAGATATCCGACAACTGATATCCCGACGCTGGTTCCCCAGCTACTTCCTCCACCACATGACCGGAATCATCAGCTTCTTCCTTCTCCTTCACATCCACACGAGGTGAAACATCAAAAAGCTGATATCCTGGCGCTGGTTCCCCAGCTACTTCCTCCACCACATGACCAGAATCATCAGCTCCTAAGTCCACATCAACAAAAGCTGAAGCATCCGACAACTGATATCCCGGCGCTGGTTCCCCAGCTACTTCCTCCACCTCATGACCGGAATCATCAGCCTCTTCCTTCTCCTTCACATCCACATGAGGTGAAACATCAGAAAGCTGATATCCCGGCGCTGGTTCCCCAGCTACTTCCTCCACCACATGACCGGAATCATCAGCTCCTAAGTCCACATCAACAAAAGCTGAAGCATCCGACAACTGATATCCCGGCGCTGGTTCCCCAGCTACTTCCTCCACCACATAACCGGAATCATCAGCTTCTTCCGCTTCGTCAACATCCAAGAGGGAGACATCCGATAACTGATATCCCGGCGCTGGTTCCCCAGCTACTTCCTCCACCACATGACCGAAATCATCAGCTTCTTCTGCTTCGTCAACATCCAAGAGGGAGACATCCGATAACTGATATCCCGGCGCTGGTTTCCCAGCTACTTCCTCCACCACATGACCGGAATCATCAGCCTCTTCCTTCTCCTTCACATCCACACGAGGTGAAACATCAGAAAGCTGATACCCTGGCGCTGGTTCCCCAGCTACTTCCTCCACCACATGACCAGAATCATCAGCTCCTAAGTCCACATCCACAAAAGGTGAAACATCCGACAACTGATATCCCGGCGCTGGTTCCCCAGCTACTACCTCCTCCACATGACCGGAATCATCAGCTTCTTCTGCTTCGTCAACATCCAAGGGGGAGACATCCGATAACTGATATCCTGGCGCTGGTTCCCCAGCTACTTCCTCCACCACATGACCGGAATCATCAGCTTCTTTCTTCTCCTCCACATCCACATAAGGCAAAACATCAGAAAGCTGATATCCTGGCGCTGGTTCCCCAGCTACTTCCTCCACCACATGACCAGAATCAACAGCCTCTTCTGCTTCCTCCACATAAGGTGAAATAACCGATATCTGATATCCCGGTGCTGGGTACCCAGCTATTCCCTCCACCACATGACCGGAATCATCCGATACCACATATTCCAGTGCTAATGCAGAACGCCCGGTAGATGGGGCAGGTCTACAGCAGTAGAACAGTCTGCCCAAGAAAGCCCTGATAGAACGCACAGCTGCCTGGGCTCTTCCCCTAGCTGGTGGTTGTGGCTCTGGGTCAGCATTGGCAGCTGGCTGTACAGAGGGCTGCTGAACCTCAAGCCTGAGGTTCATTTTGCGGTGCCTTTTACAGCAGCGCAACATAGTTCACCAATGAGAATCTCACTAATGAGTAAATTGCTCGAGAGCAAAATCAATCGTCTTCACTTGTGCAAGTGGAGACAAAAGTGAGCCTCTCAATGCTCAACCTCTGCTTATATACACACACGGCTATTATGACATCACTTCCCTGACATCACCAGAGGTAAACATGGGGCTATTATGACATCACAAGAGGGGCTCGGTGGAAGCAGATAGGACTTTCCGGCACTTTCCATCAGATTTTATGTTATACGTCAACACTCAAAATACATAAAAGTGGGCAGAGCCAGAACCGACCAATCAGATTTCTTTGCTTGATTTAAATGGGAACAATTAAAAAGGCTGCCATTCTCACAATATTGATGTCAGGGACCTCGAATATCGCAAATGTGGTCCCTGGGGGTTTCCACTTCAAGTTCTGAAAAAGTGGGCGTAGCCACCAGCAACCAATCAAATTTCATTCATTGATTTGCAATGGAAAAATATAAAACTGCTGCCATTTTTACACGTTAAATGCCAGCATTCACAAACTTTGGAGTGTTAGTCACTGGGTGACTGTGGTTCACAAGTAGGAAAAAAGGGGGCGGGGCAACAACAGCCAATCAGATTTCAGCCATTGACCTTAATGAAAAATGATAAACCACTGCTAAAATCACAGTTTAAATGCTAGGTGTCCCAAACTTGGCTCAGTTATTCACTGGGTGACTGCGGTCAAAAACAGGAAAAGTGGGTGGAGCCACTAACATCCAATCAAATTTCACCTATGCACTTCAATGTAAAACTTTCAAATACTGCCACTCTCACAGTTTTAAAGCCAGAGGTCCAAAACTTGGCACAGACCATGACATGGTGGTTAATTTTAAAATTTAGAAAAATGGGCGGAGCTTAAAACAGCCAATCAAATGTTACCTATTGCTATTCAATGTCAATATATAAGTTGCTGTCATTCTTTTACTGTTACTGGCAGGGACTTCAAACTTGGCACAGTCAGTCACAGGGGGACTGGGATTAAAATTTGAAAAGTGGGTGGGGCCAAAAATAGCCAATCAGATTTTCCCTATTGACTTCAATGGGAAAATGTAAACAGCTGTAATTCTCACTGTATTAAAGCCAGAGTTCCCAGACTTGGCACACTGGGTCACTGGGGTTAAAATTTGACAAGGTGGGCGGAGCCACATACAGCCAATCAGACACATAGCCAACATCCTGTGGTTTCTTCAGAAACGACACCATCTAGTTCTTCTTATTATTATAGGCGCCCCCCCCCCCCATTTTCTATACGCTACTCCTCCTACAGTTTTAGGGGTAGAAGCGCCAAACAAGCAAAGTACGTTGCTTGTGCTTTATTAAGCGATCGCACCCTCCGGGCCCCTGCGGCGGACCCCGGAAGACCCCTTTTTTCGTATTGACTTTGACAGGGAAAAATTTAAAATCACTGCCACTCGTACAATTTTGAAGCTACACTCCCCAAACTCGGACCACATATGGTTGGTGTCACCCCAAATAAAAAGATGTATTTTGGGGGCTCACCCCAAATTAGGTGGAGCTACCAGCGGCCAATGAAAATTTAGCAAATTTCTATACGCTACTCCTCCCAGAGTTTAAGGAGTAGAATTCTGAAACTTTGCACACTTGTTCGGCTCATACCCGAATAGGTTGCTTGTGCTTTTTTAAGCAATTTCACCCTCCGGGCCCCTGTGGCGGACCCCCAAAGACCCCATTTTTCCCATAGACTTTCACTGGAAATTTTGAAACTTTTGCCACTCGTACAGCTTTGAAGTTACACTCACCAAACTTGGGTCACTTGGTCAGGGAGTGAAGCTGAAACATTCTGTCACATTTTGGGGACCCAAAAAAGTGGGTGGAGCCACAAACAACCAATCAGATTTTCCCTATTGACTGCAATGAGAAAATGTAAACAGCTGTAATTCTCAAAGTATTAAAGCCAGAGTTCCCAGACTCGGCATAGTGGGTCACTGGGTGACTGGGTTTAAAATGTATTAAAAGTGGATGGAGTCTACCACAGCCAATCAAATTTCAGCCATTAGTTTAAATGGGAAAAATAAAAATTGCTGCTGCTCTTAGACGGTTAATGGTAGGGTCCTGACACTTGGCACAGTTGGTCACTGGGGGACTGGGATTAAAATTCATAAAAGTGGGCAGAGCTAAAACCGACCAATCAGATTTCGTTAATTGATTTAAATGGGAAAAATTAAAAAGGCTGCCATTCTCACAATATTGATGTCAGGGACTTCGAATATCGCAAATGTGGTCCCTGGGGATTTACACTTCAAATTTTGAAAAAGTGGGTGGAGCCACCAGCAACCAATCAAATGTCATTCATTGATTTTCAATAGAAAACAATAAAACTGCTGCCATTTTTACACGTTAAACGCCAGCATTCACAAACTTTGGAGTATAAGTGACTGAGTGACTGTGATTCGCAATTAGTAAAAAAAAGGGGGCGGGGTAACAACAGCCAATCAGATTTCAGCCATTGACCTTAATGAAAAATGATAAACTGCTGCTATTATCACAGTTTAAATGCCAGGTGTCCCAAACTTGGCTCAGTTACTCACTGGGTGATTGCGGTCAAAAAATAAAAAAGTGGGCGGAGCCACTAGCATCCAATCAAATTTAACCAATGCACTTCAATGTAAAGCTTTCAAATACTGCCACTCTCACAGTTTTAAAGCCAGAGGTCCAAAACTTGGCACAGACCATGACATGGTGGTTAATGTTAAAATTTAGAAAAATGGGCGGAGCTTAAAACAGCCAATCAAATGTTACCTATTGCTAATCAATGTCAATATATAAGTTGCTGTCATTCTTTTACTGTTAACCCTCCTGGCGGTTTGCAAAAAAATCGCCAGGGGGCAGCAAATCTTTTTTTTTAAATTTTTTTTTTTTTTTTTCATGTAGCGAGACAAAGTCTCGCTACATGATAGCCGCTGCTCAGCGGCATCCCCCCAGCCCCTCCGATCGCCGCCGGCGATCGGAGATCCGGAGATCCCGTTCAAAGAACGGGATCTCCTGGAGGGCTTCCCCCGTCGCCATGGCGACGGGCGGGATGACGTCACCGACGTCATCGACGTCGTGACGTCAGAGGGGACTCCGATCTGCCCCATAGCGCTGCCTGGCACTGATTGGCCAGGCAGCGCACGGGGTCTGGGGGGGGGGGGGGCGGCCGCGGCGAGAGGAATTGCGGCGGATCGGCGGGTAGCGGCGGCGATCGGGCACTGCACGCAGCTAGCAAAGTGCTAGCTGCGTGCAGCAAAAAAAAAATTATGCAAATCGGCCCAGCGGGGCCTGAGCGGTGCCTTCCGGCGGCATAGCCCGAACTCAGTTCGGGCTTACCGCCAGGAAGGTTAATGGCAGGGACTTCAAACTTGGCACAGTCGGTCACAGGGGGACTGGGATTAAAATTTTGAAAGTGGGCGGGGCCAAAAACAGCCAATCAGATTTTCCCTATTGACTTCAATGGGAAAATGTAAACAGCTGTAATTCTCACATTATTAAAGCCAGAGTTCCCAGACTTGGCACACTGGGTCACTGGGTGACTGGGGTTAAAATTTGGCAAGGTGGGCGGAGCCACATGCAGCCAATCAGACACATAGCCAACATCCTGTGGTTTCTTCAGAAACGACACCATCTAGTTATTATTATTAGCGCCCCCCATTTTCTGTACGCTACGCCTCCTACAGTTTTAGGGGTTCAAGCGCCACACTTTCCACACTTATTCGTCTTATAGTGAAGTACGCTGCTTGTGCTTTATTAAGCGATCCCACCCTCCGCGCCCCTGCGGCAGACCCCAGAAGCCCCCATTTTTCGTATTGACTTTGACAGGGAAAAATTTAAAATCGCTGTCACTCGTACAATTTTGAAGCTACACTCCCCAAACTCGGACCACATATTGTTGGTGTCACCCCAAATTAAAATAAGTATTTTGGGGGGCACCCAAAGTGGGCGGAGCTACCACCAGCCAATGAACATTTAGCAATTTTCTATACGCTACTCCTCCCAGAGTTTCAGGAGTACAATTATGAAACTTTGCACACTTGTTTGGCTCATACCCGAATAGATTGCTTGTGCTTTTTTAAGCAATCCCACCCTCCGTGCCCCTGTGGTGGACCCCCGAAGACCTTATTTTTCCCATAGACTTTCGTTGGAAAACTTGAAACTTTCGCCACTCGTACAGCTTTGAAGTTACTCTTACCAAACTTCGGTCACTTAGTCATGGGGTGATGCTAAAACATTCTGTCACATTTTGGGGACCCCAAAAAGTGGGCGGAGCCACAAACAACCAATCAGATTTTCCCTATTGACTTCAATGAGAATATGTAAACAGCTGTAATTCTCACAGTATAAAAGCCAGAGTTCCCAAACTTGGCCCACTGGGTCGCTGGGTGACTGGGTTTAAAATTTAGAAAAAGTGGGCAGAGTCTACCACAGCCAAATTTCAGCCATTCATTTAAATGGGAAAATGTAAAACTGCTGCCGCTTTTAGACAGTTAATAGCAGAGTCCTCAAACTTGGTACAGTTGGCCAGACTGGGATTAAAATTCAGAAAAGTGGGTGGGGCCAAAACCAACCAGATTTCTTTCATTGATTTGTATGGGAAAAATAAAAAGGCTGCCATTCTCACATTATTGATGTCATGGACCTCGAATATCGCAAATGTGGTGCTGGGGGACATCAAGAATGAGAAGCTTAAGTTCAGTTACAATATACCTTTTAGTTTCAGAATAGAAGTCACCCAGCACTTCATTTACATCTGCAAGTGCACCAAGAGCTAACGCAACCTCCTCCATACTTTCTGTGGTCCCAACCACTCCTTCTCCTGCAGCATCCACAGATGTATCAACAGCAGCCTGCCCATCTGCCCCTTTCTCCTCCTGTTTATTCTCTTTACTTTTTATGTCATTTTCTACACAACTTTCTTTTTTTTCCACATCCACATTTTCATTTAAAGAAACATTTTCAATCACTTCATCTTCAATTAACAAATTCACACTACCATTCTCATTTTGCATTATCTCAATATTGCCAAACACGGTATCACATTTGACTCTAGTAAGCTTTACTTCCACCTCCCTTCCCTTCCCATCACTCTGCATAAGCAAATCACAGTTCCCTTTGGCTAAGGATACAGTTCCCAAAACATTTTACCAATTTTGGACCCCTGTAACTCTGGTTTGCAGAGATGTAGGGACCCCATCTTTGGAATCCAAGTCTAACAATATGTCTTCTACTTGCATGAGACATTTCGTGAAATTCAGACGTTGCTAACGGCCATGGCTGTGATTTATGTACGTCAGCATCACTACCATAGAAATAGCCCAAATAAACAGGTTTTTGTGACCCTAGGCTATGACCTCTTTGGCCTAGGGGCCCGAAACTCACCAGTCATGTTCCCCCTAAGGGTCCCTACAATGCTAGAAAATTTGCCACTGCTGAGCAATTGCCCTTTGAAAAGATGTGAGATTTTGGAAAGTGAAATAGGGAGGCAATAAAAGCCTATGGGGGATTTTGCCAATTTTGGACCCCTGTAACTCTGGTTTGCAGAGATGTAGGGACCCCATCTTTGGAATCCAAGTCTAACAATATGTCTTCTACCTGCATGAGACATTTCGTGAAATTCAGACGTTGCTAACGGCCATGGCTGTGATTTATGTACGTCAGCATCACTACCATAGAAATAGCCCAAATAAACAGGTTTTTGTGACCCTAGGCTATGACCTCTTTGGCCTAGGGGCCCGAAACTCACCAGTCATGTTCCCCCTAAGGGTCCCTACAATGCTAGAAAATTTGCCACTGCTGAGCAATTGCCCTTTGAAAAGATGTGAGATTTTGGAAAGTGAAGTAGGGAGGCAATGAAAGCCTATGGGGGATTTTACCAATTTTGGACCCCTGTAACTCTGGTTTGCAGAAATGTAGGGACCCCATCTTTGGAATCCAAGTCTAACAATATGTCTTCTACCTGCATGAGACATTTCGTGAAATTCAGACGTTGCTAACGGCCATGGCTGCGATTTATGTACATCAGCATCACTACCATTGAAATAGCCCAAATAAAAGGGTTTTTGTGACCCTAGGCTATGACCTCTTTGGCCTAGGGACCCGAAACTCACCAGTTATGATCCCCCTAACAGTTCCTACAATGCTAGAAAATTTACCACTGCTGAGCCATTGCCCTTTGAAAAGATTTGAGATTTTGGAAAGTGAAATAGGGGCCTAATGAAAGCCTATGGGGGATTTTACCATTTTTGCAATATGCCTTCTACCTGCATGAGTCCTTTGGACTCTTGGCTCACACCATCATCTCCAGATGCTGACTGCTCAGGGTCAGGATCCAGGGAGGTTTGTATAACGCCTCCCAAACCATCATGTATCTGCACAGCCCCTGACAACGGCAACACCCCCACAGGTAAAGTTTTAACGTATTTGCCACCATCTTTGACTGTTAGGGAAGCTTTATCATCTTTACATACATTATCCACCTCTGTCTTGGAAGATTCCCTCCCGACAATCACCTCCAAGATCGTATCTTCATCAACTTCAGGTTTAACATGCACAGCTGTAATTTGCTCAGTAGGTTGATGCATGGCAGGTAAGAGAGACGCCTGACCAGAAGGCTCCTCAGGCGTACTGCCTTTCTCCATAACCACGCAATCTCCCTCACCTCCGTTCAGATATTCATCATCACTGTTTGCTAACATGGCTTGGAACCTCTGACGACACACCAGGGCCTCACTCATAGGTCCCCCGTAAGCTTTCAGGCCCTCAAGCACAGCCTGCTGCTCACGGATCCTCTGTCTCAGGCTTACCAGTTCAGGGTCCATATTCAGAAAGCTCGATTGCCATTTCACTCCGTAGCAAAAGATTGCATTCTTTAGCTGGAACTTCAAAGTTTTTATCAAGAAACAGCATCCATCAACTGCGTGCACCCAAGCTACAGTGTCCTTCACAGTCAATGTTCCTCCCCTTCCCAAGCCAGTGGGATCAGGGTGCTTTGGAGCCGCCTGCTCCATCCTGAGACAGCCGGCCTGCAAGGTAGGCTCCTGCCGACGAAAGGCCTAAGCAGGGCCTTAAAGTTCGGACTATCTCCGCTCCTCCTGCACTGATGGTCGGACAGGCACACCACGGATAGGTCCTTTGAGCAGAGCTCCAACAGTCAATGCTCTCCCCTCAGTGATCCAGTTCAGACTGACAACCGCCTCACCAAACTTGGGTCACTTGGTCATGGGGTGAAGCTGAAACATTCTGTCACATTTTGGGGACCCAAAAAAGTGGGCGGAGCCACACACAACCAATCAGATTTACCCTATTGACTTCAATGGGAAAATGTAAACCGCTGCAATTCTCACAGTATTAAAGCCAGAGTTCCCAGACTTGGCACAGTGGGTCACTGGGTGACTGGGTTTAAAATTTATAAAAAGTGGGCGGAGTCTACCACAGCCAATCAAATTTCAGCCATTAGTTTAAAAGGGAAAAATAAAAAAAATTGCTGCTGCTCTTAGACGGTTAGTGGCAGGGTCCTGACACTTGGCACAGTTGGTCACTGGGGGACTGGGATTAAAATTCATAAAAGTGGGCGGAGCCAAAACCGACCAATCAGATTTCTTTGATTGATTTAAATGGGAAAAATTAACAAGGCTGCCATTCTCACAATATTGATGTCAGGGCCCTCGAATATCGCAAATGTGGTCGCTGGGGGTTTCCACTCCAAGTTTAGAAAAAGTGGGCGGAGCCACCCGCAACCAATCAAATTTCATTCATTGATTTTTAATAGAAAACAATAAAACTGCTGTCATTTTTACACATTTTATTATAGCTATGTAACTATTATAGTACTAGTGTTGTTGTTGTCCAAGTGAGTAGGGGTCTCTCTCGGCTCTTCCTATGGTGGTTCCACACGGAATGGGGGCCGCACCCCTCCGGACTCCACAGCTTTCCAGTCTATGGAAATGAAGAACGGCTCTTCCCTCAGGTTTTTCATCTGATCTTTACGCGCTTCCTGGTTTTTACACAGTAGCTTCTCCAGGAAGTCTTTCAGTGTGGGGTCCATCTCCGGCGGGTAGACTGGATAATTGTAATAAATGGAGTTTTTGATGACAGCCTCATCCTTCTCCCACTTGTCCATGAATGGGTGTTTGAGGCATGCCATCAAAAAAAGCATGATTCCCGTAGAGAAGAAGTCTACTGAGTGTTCGTAGTCCATCTCTAGGAACACCTCCGGGGCCATATAGTGCAAGCTCCCGTTACATCCTTCAACCATGTCATCCCCAAAGACATCTTGCACTGCCAGGCCGAAGTCAGCAATCTTTATGTTCCCGACTCCGTCCAGGAGGATGTTTTCCGGCTTGATGTCTCTGTGGATGACACCCTTGGAGTGGATGTACTCCAGGCCGATAACCATCTGCGCAGCAAACAGTCTCAGGGTCGTAATGTCAAATGGCTTGTCAGCATCATCTAGAAGTGTCATCAGATCTCCCCCGCTCAGGTACTCCATGGCAAAGCAGAGGTAATTCTTTGACTGGAATGTACCGTAGAGCTGAGTGATAAAGGGACCCTTCCCAAGGGTCTTCAATACCTGACACTCCATGAATATTTCCTCAGGGTCATTATACTTTATAAATGGCCTTTTCTTGACCATTTTAATGGCCAGCTGTTGGTCTCTGGCTCGGTGGGAAGCAAGGTAAACCTTGCCAAATGACCCCTCTCCAAGAAGTTTATGGAAGTTGAAGCTGCCCAAAGTCAGTGGCTTCCTGATGGTCTGGATTCCACTCGGGCCAGCTTCTTCCTCCTTCGCCACACGAGGTGAAACATCAGAAAGCCGATATCCCGGCGCTGGTTTCCCAGCTACTTCCTCCTCCACATGACCGGAATCATCAGCTCCTAAGTCCACATCGACAAAAGCTGAAGCATCCGACAACTGATATCCCGGCGCTGGTTCCCCAGCTGCTTCCTCCACCACATGACCGGAATCATCAGCTTCTTCCACTTCGCCAACATCCAAGGGGGAGACATCCGATAACTGATATCCCAGCGCTGGTTCCCCAGCTACTTCCTCCACCACATGACCGGAATCATCAGCCTCTTCCTTCTCCTCCACATCCACACGAGGTGAAACATCAGAAAGCTGATATCCTGGCGCTGGTTCCCCAGCTACTTCCTCCACCACATGACCAGAATCATCAGCTCCTAAGTCCACATCCACAAAAGGTGAAACATCCGACAACTGATATCCCGGCGCTGGTTCCCCAGCTACTTCCTCCACCACATGACCGAAATCATCAGCTTCTTCTGCTTCGTCAACATCCAAGAGGGAGATATCCGACAACTGATATCCCGACGCTGGTTCCCCAGCTACTTCCTCCACCACATGACCGGAATCATCAGCTTCTTCCTTCTCCTTCACATCCACACGAGGTGAAACATCAGAAAGCTGATATCCTGGCGCTGGTTCCCCAGCTACTTCCTCCACCACATGACCAGAATCATCAGCTCCTAAGTCCAAATCAACAAAAGCTGAAGCATCCGACAACTGATATCCCGGCGCTGGTTCCCCAGCTACTTCCTCCACCACATGACCGGAATCATCAGCCTCTTCCTTCTCCTTCACATCCACATGAGGTGAAACATCAGAAAGCTGATATCCCGGCGCTGGTTCCCCAGCTACTTCCTCCACCACATGACCGGAATCATCAGCTCCTAAGTCCACATCAACAAAAGCTGAAGCATCCGACAACTGATATCCCGGCGCTGGTTCCCCAGCTACTTCCTCCACCACATAACCGGAATCATCAGCTTCTTCCGCTTCGTCAACATCCAAGAGGGAGACATCCGATAACTGATATCCCGGCGCTGGTTCCCCAGCTACTTCCTCCACCACATGACCGGAATCATCAGCCTCTTCCTTCTCCTCCACATCCACACGAGGTGAAACATCAGAAAGCTGATATCCTGGCGCTGGTTCCCCAGCTACTTCCTCCACCACATGACCAGAATCATCAACTCCTAAGTCCACATCAACAAAAGCTGAAGCATCCGACAACTGATATCCCGGCGCTGGTTCCCCAGCTACTTCCTCCTCCACATGACCGGAATCATCAGCTTCTTCTGCTTCGTCAACATCCAAGGGGGAGATATCCGATAACTGATATCCCGGCGCTGGTTTCCCAGCTACTTCCTCCACCACATGACCGGAATCATCAGCCTCTTCCTTCTCCTTCACATCCACACGAGGTGAAACATCAGAAAGCTGATAGCCTGGCGCTGGTTCCCCAGCTACTTCCTCCACCACATGACCAGAATCATCAGCTCCTAAGTCCACATCCACAAAAGGTGAAACATCCGACAACTGATATCCCGGCGCTGGTTCCCCAGCTACTACCTCCTCCACATGACCGGAATCATCAGCTTCTTCTGCTTCGTCAACATCCAAGGGGGAGACATCCGATAACTGATATCCCGGCGCTGGTTCCCCAGCTACTTCCTCCACCACATGACCGGAATCATCAGCTTCTTTCTTCTCCTCCACATCCACATAAGGCAAAACATCAGAAAGCTGATATCCTGGCGCAGGTTCCCCAGCTACTTCCTCCACCACATGACCAGAATCATCAGCCTCTTCTGCTTCCTCCACATAAGGTGAAATAACCGATATCTGATATCCCGGTGCTGGGTACCCAGCTACTCCCTCCACCACATGACCGGAATCATCCGATACCACATATTCCAGTGCTAATGCAGAACGCCCGGTAGATGGGGCAGGTCTACAGCAGTAGAACAGTCTGCCCAAGAAAGCCCTGATAGAACGCACAGCTGCCTGGGCTCTTCCCCTAGCTGGTGGTTGTGGCTCTGGGTCAGCATTGGCAGCTGGCTGTACAGAGGGCTGCTGAACCTCAAGCCTGAGGTTCATTTTGCGGTGCCTTTTACAGCAGCGCAACATAGTTCACCAATGAGAATCTCACTAATGAGTAAATTGCTCGAGAGCAAAATCAATCGTCTTCACTTGTGCAAGTGGAGACAAAAGTGAGCCTCTCAATGCTCAACCTCTGCTTATATACACACACGGCTATTATGACATCACTTCCCTGACATCACCAGAGGTAAACATGGGGCTATTATGACATCACAAGAGGGGCTCGGTGGAAGCAGATAGGACTTTCCGGCACTTTCCATCAGATTTTATGTTATACGTCAACACTCAAAATACATAAAAGTGGGCAGAGCCAGAACCGACCAATCAGATTTCTTTGCTTGATTTAAATGGGAACAATTAAAAAGGCTGCCATTCTCACAATATTGATGTCAGGGACCTCGAATATCGCAAATGTGGTCCCTGGGGGTTTCCACTTCAAGTTCTGAAAAAGTGGGCGTAGCCACCAGCAACCAATCAAATTTCATTCATTGATTTTCAATGGAAAAATATAAAACTGCTGCCATTTTTACACGTTAAATGCCAGCATTCACAAACTTTGGAGTGTTAGTCACTGGGTGACTGTGGTTCACAAGTAGGAAAAAAGGGGGCGGGGCAACAACAGCCAATCAGATTTCAGCCATTGACCTTAATGAAAAATGATAAACCACTGCTAAAATCACAGTTTAAATGCTAGGTGTCCCAAACTTGGCTCAGTTATTCACTGGGTGACTGCGGTCAAAAACAGGAAAAGTGGGTGGAGCCACTAACATCCAATCAAATTTCACCTATGCACTTCAATGTAAAACTTTCAAATACTGCCACTCTCACAGTTTTAAAGCCAGAGGTCCAAAACTTGGCACAGACCATGACATGGTGGTTAATTTTAAAATTTAGAAAAATGGGCGGAGCTTAAAACAGCCAATCAAATGTTACCTATTGCTATTCAATGTCAATATATAAGTTGCTGTCATTCTTTTACTGTTACTGGCAGGGACTTCAAACTTGGCACAGTCAGTCACAGGGGGACTGGGATTAAAATTTGAAAAGTGGGTGGGGCCAAAAATAGCCAATCAGATTTTCCCTATTGACTTCAATGGGAAAATGTAAACAGCTGTAATTCTCACTGTATTAAAGCCAGAGTTCCCAGACTTGGCACACTGGGTCACTGGGGTTAAAATTTGACAAGGTGGGCGGAGCCACATACAGCCAATCAGACACATAGCCAACATCCTGTGGTTTCTTCAGAAACGACACCATCTAGTTCTTCTTATTATTATAGGCGCCCCCCCCCCCATTTTCTATACGCTACTCCTCCTACAGTTTTAGGGGTAGAAGCGCCAAACAAGCGAAGTACGTTGCTTGTGCTTTATTAAGCGATCGCACCCTCCGGGCCCCTGCGGCGGACCCCGGAAGACCCCTTTTTTCGTATTGACTTTGACAGGGAAAAATTTAAAATCACTGCCACTCGTACAATTTTGAAGCTACACTCCCCAAACTCGGACCACATATGGTTGGTGTCACCCCAAATAAAAAGATGTATTTTGGGGGCTCACCCCAAATTAGGCGGAGCTACCAGCGGCCAATGAAAATTTAGCAAATTTCTATACGCTACTCCTCCCAGAGTTTAAGGAGTAGAATTCTGAAACTTTGCACACTTGTTCGGCTCATACCCGAATAGGTTGCTTGTGCTTTTTTAAGCAATTTCACCCTCCGGGCCCCTGTGGCGGACCCCCAAAGACCCCATTTTTCCCATAGACTTTCATTGGAAATTTTGAAACTTTTGCCACTCCTACAGCTTTGAAGTTACACTCACCAAACTTGGGTCACTTGGTCAGGGAGTGAAGCTGAAACATTCTGTCACATTTTGGGGACCCAAAAAAGTGGGTGGAGCCACAAACAACCAATCAGATTTTCCCTATTGACTGCAATGAGAAAATGTAAACAGCTGTAATTCTCAAAGTATTAAAGCCAGAGTTCCCAGACTTGGCATAGTGGGTCACTGGGTGACTGGGTTTAAAATGTATTAAAAGTGGATGGAGTCTACCACAGCCAATCAAATTTCAGCCATTAGTTTAAATGGGAAAAATAAAAAATTGCTGCTGCTCTTAGACGGTTAATGGTAGGGTCCTGACACTTGGCACAGTTGGTCACTGGGGGACTGGGATTAAAATTCATAAAAGTGGGCAGAGCCAAAACCGACCAATCAGATTTCGTTAATTGATTTAAATGGGAAAAATTAAAAAGGCTGCCATTCTCACAATATTGATGTCAGGGACTTCGAATATCGCAAATGTGGTCCCTGGGGATTTACACTTCAAATTTTGAAAAAGTGGTTGGAGCCACCAGCAACCAATCAAATGTCATTCATTGATTTTCAATAGAAAACAATAAAACTGCTGCCATTTTTACACGTTAAATGCCAGCATTCATAAACTTTGGAGTGTTAGTGACTGAGTGACTGTGATTCGCAATTAGTAAAAAAAGGGGGCGGGGTAACAACAGCCAATCAGATTTCAGCCATTGACCTTAATGAAAAATGATAAACTGCTGCTATTATCACAGTTTAAATGCCAGGTGTCCCAAACTTGGCTCAGTTGCTCACTGGGTGATTGCGGTCAAAAAACAAAAAAAGTGGGCGGAGCCACTAGCATCCAATCAAATTTAACCAATGCACTTCAATGTAAAGCTTTCAAATACTGCCACTCTCACAGTTTTAAAGCCAGAGGTCCAAAACTTGGCACAGACCATGACATGGTGGTTAATGTTAAAATTTAGAAAAATGGGCGGAGCTTAAAACAGCCAATCAAATGTTACCTATTGCTAGTCAATGTCAATATATAAGTTGCTGTCATTCTTTTACTGTTAATTGCAGGGACTTCAAACTTGGCACAGTCGGTCACAGGGGGACTGGGATTAAAATTTTGAAAGTGGGCGGGGCCAAAAACAGCCAATCAGATTTTCCCTATTGACTTCAATGGGAAAATGTAAACAGCTGTAATTCTCACATTATTAAAGCCAGAGTTCCCAGACTTGGCACACTGGGTCACTGGGTGACTGGGGTTAAAATTTGGCAAGGTGGGCGGAGCCACATGCAGCCAATCAGACACATAGCCAACATCCTGTGGTTTCTTCAGAAACGACACCATCTAGTTATTATTATTAGCGCCCCCCATTTTCTGTACGCTACGCCTCCTACAGTTTTAGGGGTTCAAGCGCCACACTTTCCACACTTATTCGTCTTATAGTGAAGTACGCTGCTTGTGCTTTATTAAGCGATCCCACCCTCCGCGCCCCTGCGGCAGACCCCAGAAGCCCCCATTTTTCGTATTGACTTTGACAGGGAAAAATTTAAAATCGCTGTTACTCGTACAATTTTGAAGCTACACTCCCCAAACTCGGACCACATATTGTTGGTGTCACCCCAAATTAAAATAAGTATTTTGGGGGGCACCCAAAGTGGGCGGAGCTACCACCAGCCAATGAACATTTAGCAATTTTCTATACGCTACTCCTCCCAGAGATTCAGGAGTACAATTATGAAACTTTGCACACTTGTTTGGCTCATACCCGAATAGATTGCTTGTGCTTTTTTGAGCAATCCCACCCTCCGTGCCCCTGTGGTGGACCCCCGAAGACCTTATTTTTCCCATAGACTTTCGTTGGAAAACTTGAAACTTTCGCCACTCGTACAGCTTTGAAGTTACTCTCACCAAACTTGGGTCACTTAGTCATGGGGTGATGCTAAAACATTCTGTCACATTTTGGGGACCCCAAAAAGTGGGTGGAGCCACAAACAACCAATCAGATTTTCCCTATTGACTTCAATGAGAATATGTAAACAGCTGTAATTCTCACAGTATAAAAGCCAGAGTTCCCAAACTTGGCCCACTGGGTCGCTGGGTGACTGGGTTTAAAATTTAGAAAAAGTGGGCAGAGTCTACCACAGACAAATTTCAGCCATTCATTTAAATGGGAAAATGTAAAACTGCTGCCGCTTTTAGACAGTTAATAGCAGGGTCCTCAAACTTGGTACAGTTGGTCACCAGGGGACTGGGATTAAAATTCAGAAAAGTGGGTGGGGCCAAAACCAACCAGATTTCTTTCATTGATTTGTATGGGAAAAATAAAAAGGCTGCCATTCTCACATTATTGATGTCATGGACCTCGAATATCGCAAATGTGGTGCTGGGGGACATCAAGAATGAGAAGCTTAAGTTCAGTTACAATATACCTTTTAGTTTCAGAATAGAAGTCACCCAGCACTTCATCTACATCTGCAAGTGCACCAAGAGCTAACGCAACCTCCTCCATACTTTCTGTGGTCCCAACCACTCCTTCTCCTGAAGCACCCACAGATGTATCAACAGCAGCCTGCCCATCTGCCCCTTTCTCCTCCGGTTTATTCTCTTTACTTTTTATGTCATTTTCTACACAACTTTCTTTTTTTTCCACATCCACATTTTCATTTAAAGAAACATTTTCAATCACTTCATCTTTAATTAACAAATTCACACTACCATTCTCATTTTGCATTATCTCAATATTGCCAAACACGGTATCACATTTGACTCTAGTAAGCTTTACTTCCACCTCCCTTCCCTTCCCATCACTCTGCATAAGCAAATCACAGTTCCCTTTGGCTAAGGATACAGTTCCCAAAACATTTTACCAATTTTGGACCCCTGTAACTCTGGTTTGCAGAGATGTAGGGACCCCATCTTTGGAATCCAAGTCTAACAATATGTCTTCTACCTGCATGAGACATTTCGTGAAATTCAGATGTTGCTAACGGCCATGGCTGTGATTTATGTACGTCAGCATCACTACCATTGAAATAGCCCAAATAAACAGGTTTTTGTGACCCAAGGCTATGACCTCTTTGGCCTAGGGGCCCGAAACTCACCAGTCATGTTCCCCCTAAGGGTCCCTACAATGCTAGAAAATTTGCCACTGCTGAGCAATTGCCCTTTGAAAAGATGTAAGATTTTGGAAAGTGAAATAGGGAGGCAATAAAAGCCTATGGGGGATTTTGCCAATTTTGGACCCCTGTAACTCTGGTTTGCAGAGATGTAGGGACCCCATCTTTGGAATCCAAGTCTAACAATATGTCTTCTACCTGCATGAGACATTTCGTGAAATTCAGACGTTGCTAACGGCCATGGCTGTGATTTATGTACGTCAGCATCACTACCATAGAAATAGCCCAAATAAACAGGTTTTTGTGACCCTAGGCTATGACCTCTTTGGCCTAGGGGCCCGAAACTCACCAGTCATGTTCCCCCTAAGGGTCCCTACAATGCTAGAAAATTTGCCACTGCTGAGCAATTGCCCTTTGAAAAGATGTGAGATTTTGGAAAGTGAAATAGGGAGGCAATGAAAGCCTATGGGGGATTTTGCCAATTTCGGACCCCTGTAACGCTGGTTTGCAGAGATGTAGGGACCCCATCTTTGGAATCCAAGTCTAACAATATGTCTTCTACCTGCATGAGACATTTCGTGAAATTCAGACGTTGCTAACGGCCATGGCTGCGATTTATGTACGTCAGCATCACTACCATTGAAATAGCCCAAATAAACAGGTTTTTGTGACCCTAGGCTATGACCTCTTTGGCCTAGGGGCCCGAAACTCACCAGTCATGTTCCCCCTAAGGGTCCCTACAATGCTAGAAAATTTGCCACTGCTGAGCAATTGCCCTTTGAAAAGATGTGAGATTTTGGAAAGTGAAATAGGGAGGCAATGAAAGCCTATGGGGGATTTTACCAATTTTGGACCCCTGTAACTCTGGTTTGCAGAAATGTAGGGACCCCATCTTTGGAATCCAAGTCTAACAATATGTCTTCTACCTGCATGAGACATTTCGTGAAATTCAGACGTTGCTAACGGCCATGGCTGCGATTTATGTACATCAGCATCACTACCATTGAAATAGCCCAAATAAACAGGTTTTTGTGACCCTAGGCTATGACCTCTTTGGCCTAGGGACCCGAAACTCACCAGTTATGATCCCCCTAACAGTTCCTACAATGCTAGAAAATTGGCCACTGCTGAGCCATTGCCCTTTGAAAAGATTTGAGATTTTGGAAAGTGAAATAGGGGCCTAATGAAAGCCTATGGGGGATTTTACCATTTTTGCAATATGCCTTCTACCTGCATGAGTCCTTTGGACTCTTGGCTCACACCATCATCTCCAGATGCTGACTGCTCAGGGTCAGGATCCAGGGAGGTTTGTATAACGCCTCCCAAACCATCATGTATCTGCACAGCCCCTGACAACGGCAACACCCCCACAGGTAAAGTTTTAACGTATTTGCCACCATCTTTGACTGTTAGAGGTGGATAATGTATGTAAAGATGATAAAGCTTCCCTGTCTTGGAAGATTCCCTCCCGACAATCACCTCCAAGATCGTATCTTCATCAACTTCAGGTTTAACATGCACAGCTGTAATTTGCTCAGTAGGTTGATGCATGGCAGGTAAGAGAGACGCCTGACCAGAAGGCTCCTCAGGCGTACTGCCTTTCTCCATAACCACGCAATCTCCCTCACCTCCGTTCAGATATTCATCATCACTGTTTGCTAACATGGCTTGGAACCTCTGACGACACACCAGGGCCTCACTCATAGGTCCCCCGTAAGCTTTCAGGCCCTCAAGCACAGCCTGCTGCTCACGGATCCTCTGTCTCAGGCTTACCAGTTCAGGGTCCATATTCAGAAAGCTCGATTGCCATTTCACTCCGTAGCGAAAGATTGCATTCTTTAGCTGGAACTTCAAAGTTTTTATCAAGAAACAGCATCCATCAACTGCGTGCACCCAAGCTACAGTGTCCTTCACAGTCAATGTTCCTCCCCTTCCCAAGCCAGTGGGATCAGGGTGCTTTGGAGCCGCCTGCTCCATCCTGAGACAGCCGGCCTGCAAGGTAGGCTCCTGCCGACGAAAGGCCTAAGCAGGGCCTTAAAGTTCGGACTATCTCCGCTCCTCCTGCACTGATGGTCGGACAGGCACACCACGGATAGGTCCTTTGAGCAGAGCTCCAACAGTCAATGCTCTCCCCTCAGTGATCCAGTTCAGACTGACAACCGCCTCACCAAACTTGGGTCACTTGGTCATGGGGTGAAGCTGAAACATTCTGTCACATTTTGGGGACCCAAAAAAGTGGGCGGAGCCACACACAACCAATCAGATTTACCCTATTGACTTCAATGGGAAAATGTAAACCGCTGCAATTCTCACAGTATTAAAGCCAGAGTTCCCAGACTTGGCACAGTGGGTCACTGGGTGACTGGGTTTAAAATTTATAAAAAGTGGGCGGAGTCTACCACAGCCAATCAAATTTCAGCCATTAGTTTAAAAGGGAAAAATAAAAAAAATTGCTGCTGCTCTTAGACGGTTAGTGGCAGGGTCCTGACACTTGGCACAGTTGGTCACTGGGGGACTGGGATTAAAATTCATAAAAGTGGGCGGAGCCAAAACCGACCAATCAGATTTCTTTGATTGATTTAAATGGGAAAAATTAACAAGGCTGCCATTCTCACAATATTGATGTCAGGGCCCTCGAATATCGCAAATGTGGTCGCTGGGGGTTTCCACTCCAAGTTTAGAAAAAGTGGGCGGAGCCACCCGCAACCAATCAAATTTCATTCATTGATTTTTAATAGAAAACAATAAAACTGCTGTCATTTTTACACATTTTATTATAGCTATGTAACTATTATAGTACTAGTGTTGTTGTTGTCCAAGTGAGTAGGGGTCTCTCTCGGCTCTTCCTATGGTGGTTCCACACGGAATGGGGGCCGCACCCCTCCGGACTCCACAGCTTTCCAGTCTATGGAAATGAAGAACGGCTCTTCCCTCAGGTTTTTCATCTGATCTTTACGCGCTTCCTGGTTTTTACACAGTAGCTTCTCCAGGAAGTCTTTCAGTGTGGGGTCCATCTCCGGCGGGTAGACTGGATAATTGTAATAAATGGAGTTTTTGATGACAGCCTCATCCTTCTCCCACTTGTCCATGAATGGGTGTTTGAGGCATGCCATCAAAAAAAGCATGATTCCCGTAGAGAAGAAGTCTACTGAGTGTTCGTAGTCCATCTCTAGGAACACCTCCGGGGCCATATAGTGCAAGCTCCCGTTACATCCTTCAACCATGTCATTCCCAAAGACATCTTGCACTGCCAGGCCGAAGTCAGCAATCTTTATGTTCCCGACTCCGTCCAGGAGGATGTTTTCCGGCTTGATGTCTCTGTGGATGACACCCTTGGAGTGGATGTACTCCAGGCCGATAACCATCTGCGCAGCAAACAGTCTCAGGGTCGTAATGTCAAATGGCTTGTCAGCATCATCTAGAAGTGTCATCAGATCTCCCCCGCTCAGGTACTCCATGGCAAAGCAGAGGTAATTCTTTGACTGGAATGTACCGTAGAGCTGAGTGATAAAGGGACCCTTCCCAAGGGTCTTCAATACCTGACACTCCATGAATATTTCCTCAGGGTCATTATACTTTATAAATGGCCTTTTCTTGACCATTTTAATGGCCAGCTGTTGGTCTCTGGCTCGGTGGGAAGCAAGGTAAACCTTGCCAAATGACCCCTCTCCAAGAAGTTTATGGAAGTTGAAGCTGCCCAAAGTCAGTGGCTTCCTGATGGTCTGGATTCCACTCGGGCCAGCTTCTTCCTCCTTCGCCACACGAGGTGAAACATCAGAAAGCCGATATCGCGGCGCTGGTTTCCCAGCTACTTCCTCCTCCACATGACCGGAATCATCAGCTCCTAAGTCCACATCGACAAAAGCTGAAGCATCCGACAACTGATATCCCGGCGCTGGTTCCCCAGCTGCTTCCTCCACCACATGACCGGAATCATCAGCTTCTTCCACTTCGCCAACATCCAAGGGGGAGACATCCGATAACTGATATCCCAGCGCTGGTTCCCCAGCTACTTCCTCCACCACATGACCGGAATCATCAGCCTCTTCCTTCTCCTCCACATCCACACGAGGTGAAACATCAGAAAGCTGATATCCTGGCGCTGGTTCCCCAGCTACTTCCTCCACCACATGACCAGAATCATCAGCTCCTAAGTCCACATCCACAAAAGGTGAAACATCCGACAACTGATATCCCGGCGCTGGTTCCCCAGCTACTTCCTCCACCACATGACCGAAATCATCAGCTTCTTCTGCTTCGTCAACATCCAAGAGGGAGATATCCGACAACTGATATCCCGACGCTGGTTCCCCAGCTACTTCCTCCACCACATGACCGGAATCATCAGCTTCTTCCTTCTCCTTCACATCCACACGAGGTGAAACATCAGAAAGCTGATATCCTGGCGCTGGTTCCCCAGCTACTTCCTCCACCACATGACCAGAATCATCAGCTCCTAAGTCCAAATCAACAAAAGCTGAAGCATCCGACAACTGATATCCCGGCGCTGGTTCCCCAGCTACTTCCTCCACCTCATGACCGGAATCATCAGCCTCTTCCTTCTCCTTCACATCCACATGAGGTGAAACATCAGAAAGCTGATATCCCGGCGCTGGTTCCCCAGCTACTTCCTCCACCACATGACCGGAATCATCAGCTCCTAAGTCCACATCAACAAAAGCTGAAGCATCCGACAACTGATATCCCGGCGCTGGTTCCCCAGCTACTTCCTCCACCACATAACCGGAATCATCAGCTTCTTCCGCTTCGTCAACATCCAAGAGGGAGACATCCGATAACTGATATCCCGGCGCTGGTTCCCCAGCTACTTCCTCCACCACATGACCGGAATCATCAGCCTCTTCCTTCTCCTCCACATCCACACGAGGTGAAACATCAGAAAGCTGATATCCTGGCGCTGGTTCCCCAGCTACTTCCTCCACCACATGACCAGAATCATCAACTCCTAAGTCCACATCAACAAAAGCTGAAGCATCCGACAACTGATATCCCGGCGCTGGTTCCCCAGCTACTTCCTCCACCACATGACCGGAATCATCAGCTTCTTCTGCTTCGTCAACATCCAAGGGGGAGATATCCGATAACTGATATCCCGGCGTTGGTTTCCCAGCTACTTCCTCCACCACATGACCGGAATCATCAGCCTCTTCCTTCTCCTTCACATCCACACGAGGTGAAACATCAGAAAGCTGATACCCTGGCGCTGGTTCCCCAGCTACTTCCTCCACCACATGACCAGAATCATCAGCTCCTAAGTCCACATCCACAAAAGGTGAAACATCCGACAACTGATATCCCGGCGCTGGTTCCCCAGCTACTACCTCCTCCACATGACCGGAATCATCAGCTTCTTCTGCTTCGTCAACATCCAAGGGGGAGACATCCGATAACTGATATCCCGGCGCTGGTTCCCCAGCTACTTCCTCCACCACATGACCGGAATCATCAGCTTCTTTCTTCTCCTCCACATCCACATAAGGCAAAACATCAGAAAGCTGATATCCTGGCGCTGGTTCCCCAGCTACTTCCTCCACCACATGACCAGAATCATCAGCCTCTTCTGCTTCCTCCACATAAGGTGAAATAACCGATATCTGATATCCCGGTGCTGGGTACCCAGCTACTCCCTCCACCACATGACCGGAATCATCCGATACCACATATTCCAGTGCTAATGCAGAACGCCCGGTAGATGGGGCAGGTCTACAGCAGTAGAACAGTCTGCCCAAGAAAGCCCTGATAGAACGCACAGCTGCCTGGGCTCTTCCCCTAGCTGGTGGTTGTGGCTCTGGGTCAGCATTGGCAGCTGGCTGTACAGAGGGCTGCTGAACCTCAAGCCTGAGGTTCATTTTGCGGTGCCTTTTACAGCAGCGCAACATAGTTCACCAATGAGAATCTCACTAATGAGTAAATTGCTCGAGAGCAAAATCAATCGTCTTCACTTGTGCAAGTGGAGACAAAAGTGAGCCTCTCAATGCTCAACCTCTGCTTATATACACACACGGCTATTATGACATCACTTCCCTGACATCACCAGAGGTAAACATGGGGCTATTATGACATCACAAGAGGGGCTCGGTGGAAGCAGATAGGACTTTCCGGCACTTTCCATCAGATTTTATGTTATACGTCAACACTCAAAATACATAAAAGTGGGCAGAGCCAGAACCGACCAATCAGATTTCTTTGCTTGATTTAAATGGGAACAATTAAAAAGGCTGCCATTCTCACAATATTGATGTCAGGGACCTCGAATATCGCAAATGTGGTCCCTGGGGGTTTCCACTTCAAGTTCTGAAAAAGTGGGCGTAGCCACCAGCAACCAATCAAATTTCATTCATTGATTTTCAATGGAAAAATATAAAACTGCTGCCATTTTTACACGTTAAATGCCAGCATTCACAAACTTTGGAGTGTTAGTCACTGGGTGACTGTGGTTCACAAGTAGGAAAAAGGGGGCGGGGCAACAACAGCCAATCAGATTTCAGCCATTGACCTTAATGAAAAATGATAAACCACTGCTAAAATCACAGTTTAAATGCTAGGTGTCCCAAACTTGGCTCAGTTATTCACTGGGTGACTGCGGTCAAAAACAGGAAAAGTGGGTGGAGCCACTAACATCCAATCAAATTTCACCTATGCACTTCAATGTAAAACTTTCAAATACTGCCACTCTCACAGTTTTAAAGCCAGAGGTCCAAAACTTGGCACAGACCATGACATGGTGGTTAATTTTAAAATTTAGAAAAATGGGTGGAGCTTAAAACAGCCAATCAAATGTTACCTATTGCTATTCAATGTCAATATATAAGTTGCTGTCATTCTTTTACTGTTACTGGCAGGGACTTCAAACTTGGCACAGTCAGTCACAGGGGGACTGGGATTAAAATTTGAAAAGTGGGTGGGGCCAAAAATAGCCAATCAGATTTTCCCTATTGACTTCAATGGGAAAATGTAAACAGCTGTAATTCTCACTGTATTAAAGCCAGAGTTCCCAGACTTGGCACACTGGGTCACTGGGGTTAAAATTTGACAAGGTGGGCGGAACCACATACAGCCAATCAGACACATAGCCAACATCCTGTGGTTTCTTCAGAAACGACACCATCTAGTTCTTCTTATTATTATAGGCGCCCCCCCCCATTTTCTATACGCTACTCCTCCTACAGTTTTAGGGGTAGAAGCGCCAAACAAGCGAAGTACGTTGCTTGTGCTTTATTAAGCGATCGCACCCTCCGGGCCCCTGCGGCGGACCCCGGAAGACCCCTTTTTTCGTATTGACTTTGACAGGGAAAAATTTAAAATCACTGCCACTCGTACAATTTTGAAGCTACACTCCCCAAACTCGGACCACATATGGTTGGTGTCACCCCAAATAAAAAGATGTATTTTGGGGGCTCACCCCAAATTAGGCGGAGCTACCAGCGGCCAATGAAAATTTCGCAAATTTCTATACGCTACTCCTCCCAGAGTTTAAGGAGTAGAATTCTGAAACTTTGCACACTTGTTCGGCTCATACCCGAATAGGTTGCTTGTGCTTTTTTAAGCAATTTCACCCTCCGGGCCCCTGTGGCGGACCCCCAAAGACCCCATTTTTCCCATAGACTTTCATTGGAAATTTTGAAACTTTTGCCACTCCTACAGCTTTGAAGTTACACTCACCAAACTTGGGTCACTTGGTCAGGGAGTGAAGCTGAAACATTCTGTCACATTTTGGGGACCCAAAAAAGTGGGTGGAGCCACAAACAACCAATCAGATTTTCCCTATTGACTGCAATGAGAAAATGTAAACAGCTGTAATTCTCAAAGTATTAAAGCCAGAGTTCCCAGACTTGGCATAGTGGGTCACTGGGTGACTGGGTTTAAAATGTATTAAAAGTGGATGGAGTCTACCACAGCCAATCAAATTTCAGCCATTAGTTTAAATGGGAAAAATAAAAATTGCTGCTGCTCTTAGACGGTTAATGGTAGGGTCCTGACACTTGGCACAGTTGGTCACTGGGGGACTGGGATTAAAATTCATAAAAGTGGGCAGAGCTAAAACCGACCAATCAGATTTCGTTAATTGATTTAAATGGGAAAAATTAAAAAGGCTGCCATTCTCACAATATTGATGTCAGGGACTTCGAATATCGCAAATGTGGTCCCTGGGGATTTACACTTCAAATTTTGAAAAAGTGGGTGGAGCCACCAGCAACCAATCAAATGTCATTCATTGATTTTCAATAGAAAACAATAAAACTGCTGCCATTTTTACACGTTAAACGCCAGCATTCACAAACTTTGGAGTGTTAGTGACTGAGTGACTGTGATTCGCAATTAGTAAAACAAAGGGGGCGGGGTAACAACAGCCAATCAGATTTCAGCCATTGACCTTAATGAAAAATGATAAACTGCTGCTATTATTACAGTTTAAATGCCAGGTGTCCCAAACTTGGCTCAGTTACTCACTGGGTGATTGCGGTCAAAAAATAAAAAAGTGGGCGGAGCCACTAGCATCCAATCAAATTTAACCAATGCACTTCAATGTAAAGCTTTCAAATACTGCCACTCTCACAGTTTTAAAGCCAGAGGTCCAAAACTTGGCACAGACCATGACATGGTGGTTAATGTTAAAATTTAGAAAAATGGGCGGAGCTTAAAACAGCCAATCAAATGTTACCTATTGCTAATCAATGTCAATATATAAGTTGCTGTCATTCTTTTACTGTTAATGGCAGGGACTTCAAACTTGGCACAGTCGGTCACAGGGGGACTGGGATTAAAATTTTGAAAGTGGGCGGGGCCAAAAACAGCCAATCAGATTTTCCCTATTGACTTCAATGGTAAAATGTAAACAGCTGTAATTCTCACATTATTAAAGCCAGAGTTCCCAGACTTGGCACACTGGGTCACTGGGTGACTGGGGTTAAAATTTGGCAAGGTGGGCGGAGCCACATGCAGCCAATCAGACACATAGCCAACATCCTGTGGTTTCTTCAGAAACGACACCATCTAGTTATTGAGAGGGTGTGTGAAGAGGAGCTCCTGAGAGACTACCAGAGACTTCCAGAGCAAACTACTGGCTTATACCTGGCCCAGCAGAGAGGAAGCTTTTCTGGACTGTGGAGCTACCTGAGGTCCCTGCTCAGGCCTTGGCCTGCAGGGGCCCTCTCTAACCTAGCCGGCTGCTTCCAGCCATGGAGCAGTCGGCTCATTCCCCCCCTGACCTATCTTACCTAGGGGAAGGGGGAAGCACTTGTGATGGAAGAACTCGCGATGTGGTTGCAGATGTGGTAACATGGAACAAGTTAATTAAATTCCATACTGACCAGTATGACAAGCTGTGTTACCAACTTAAGCAGAGAATCCATCGTTTTGGAGCAAAATGGAGACCGGAATTCCTGGGAGAAGACCCGGTGACAACTGAACTCCAGAGGAAAGTGGCCGATCAATGGAGAGTGATCTCGGATCTGGAGGCGAAAGGAGGGCCCTTCAGGGAAACCCGTCAGAATGCAGCCAGGTTCCGGTTGATGTCGGCAGATGCTGTGGTGAAGGATGCAGTAGAAAGTATGAGACCGGCAATGACAAGGCTTACACCTACCCAGACCATAAGCCCCACAGGTAAAGCGGAGGGTAAGAAACCAAGCGATAACCAAAGTGGGCAGGAAAGGGTGAAAAAGATGACAGTAAAGAAAGACACAGAAAAATGTGGAAAGAAAATCACAGAAGAAGTTAAATCAGATGGGGATGTTAAAACTTGTGACTCTACACCATTTGAACCAGAAGTGCAGGTGGAGGACAAAACAAAAAAAAATGAATGCTGATCAGATGCCAAATAAAGCGCCAAAAAGCTCTACTAGAAAAAAAAATGATGAAAAAAATAAAACTGAGCAAGAACGCAGTGGTAACCTAGAGGAAAAGGAAGGGGTTAATCCTGCAGAGACAAACAACCTCTCTACCAAAGAGGGCGCTGATGTGGAAAATTCCACAAATGCAGATGTGCCTGCAAAGAGTGACCAGATGGAGGTGGAAGAGTCTGGGACATCCCAATCCGCAGTGGAAAGATCGCAGCAGAATACAGGCAAAGCTGCTGCAAAAAAGAGGAGGAAGAAGGGAAGTAATCCTGGCGGCAGAAGAAGAACAAACTACGTGAGAAAGTCCGTGGGGCTAGTGAGGCAGCTTGCCGCTGCGCTGAATCGAGCTGGGACAGAGGTGGCGAAGGGCGGAAATGACGTCACCGGAAGTGACGTTGCGGACTCTCCGGCGTGCGTTCCGGCGGCCCCTTCATGCGCTCCAAAGGATTCCCAGCGCAACACGGAGGTTGGGGACTCAGACGGCACACTGTCTCTGGCGGAGGAGGAAAGAGACAGTGTGCAGCAAATGGACCAAACGCCTCTAGTGAGTGAGGCTAACAGCGGACCGCTGCCTGGGGAAGAGGATCTTGTAAAAGCGCCAGAGGTGACAGGTAATGGGGAAACAAGGTCAGATGAGGAGGAGATTACATGCAGCAGTAATGCCCAGATGGAAGAACCTGGTGGAGGGGAGGCGAATGTTGAACAGCTAAGTGATGCAAAACATGTCGTGCTGCAGACAAAGGAACTTAGGAATCTACCAGAAGGGGAGGATGGAAATCGCCAGAGAGAGGACAAAACAGCAGGAGGCAAGGTAAAGGCTGTATCCAGTAGTGACATTAATAAGCGACCAGTCAGTACTTTTGAACTGTGGGAGGCTGGCCAAAAGGCTTTGCTGGAGGTGAACCGCAGCAACAGCCCAGTTCCTGTCTCAAATGTATCCCTAGCACCTGATATAGGCAATATAGATGTTGATGACAAACAATGTTCCAATAAGAACATGGGAAATGAATCTGTATCGAATAATGTACAGAATAGCACCACAGTGTCAGATATGTTTGAAAATGGAGTAATAGTGAAATCGGTTGATACTGTTTTTGGCGAGGTATTGGTAGAAAGTAGAAATGGTCACCACTCAATGTATGTTTCTATTACGCAAAAAGAGTTGCAAGAAAAAAATCAGAGTGAGGCTGTTCTATCATGTTCAAAAGAGGGGGGGGGGATGTTGATGGTGGTGTGGTTTTTGAACCAAAGACGTTAGGGACTAGGATTGTGGGTGATTTTGTCGCGGGAGATAGAAGATTTGTGTTTGATACAGATGTAATGTATATTTTAGAGACCAAAACGTGTAAATTAATGGATTTTTTGCCTATTCAGGAAAACGCGGATCTGAGCAAAATTTTTTCTGTTGGTTTGGGTGACACCAGTCTAGGAAAGCAAGCCAAATTTAAAGCAGGGGTTTATACTTTCTTAATAAGAAATGAGGTGATTTTTTGTTACAATAGTGATGGTAAGGAAATTTTTATGGAGATAATTAATGGTATTGGTGAGTGCCACCCGTCCATACATGCAACCGTACCTACCGCATCATCTATTCCCGACTTAGCTTTCATCACCAGGGGTGGGGAGAAGTCTCCGCCATCCTCGGCAGCCGTAGGAAAAAAAGCTCCATCCTATGCTCAGGCGATGGGACAGATGGGTGGAGGGAGGATGGGGGGGAAGAGAGTGCCTGCTCCTTTGAAGCAGGGGGATGATGCACCTGTATCCGGAGGGAGAAGGAACGTGGTACGTTTAAAATGGATAGGGGAATCGCGGATTCCCAATAAGCAGGATTTCTCTCGTCTCCTTCTGGGTACGGGTGTAAAAACCCAGGATATTTATGCGATCATTGCTCCTGGTGATCCCCCTGAATATTATGACGTTAGCTTTCTTACATCAGTAGGCCAAGAATTTTTTATCGAAGAAAAAGAGAAAAGGAGGTCAGAGTGGAAAAATTTTGTGGCTTCATACATATCTGGTCAGCCCCTGGTGAGGAAGGCTAACGTCATGGTAACGAACGAATCCATTCCAGTGCAGGATATTGTCCTCTGGCTCTCTCACTATGTTGATGTGGTGTCTCCTCCCCAAAAGATCCTGGATGACCTGGATATTTGGTGGGGTGGGTATGAAATCTCCATAAAAATGAGGTACAAAAATGGCATTTACACACATGTCCCACGCACGGCTCTTCTAGGCAGAGATAAAATTACTGTTTTTTATCCGGGTCAGCCCAGGATCTGTAATCGTTGTGGAGGGAGGGGACACTACAGTTATGGTTGCAAGCAGCCACGGTGTGGTTTGTGCCAGGAGTTCGGGCACGAAGCAAAGGACTGCAATACTATTAAGTGCAACCTTTGCCACAGTTTTGGGCACCCCTGCAGTGTCTGTCCGAACTCCTGGACAAATTTGCCCGATTCAGTAAAAGAGGCCCTACTAACAAAGATGGAGGAGGAGGGAATACAGTCATATGTCATGAATCTGCCTCTTGTGTTATCCTCTCAGTCTGTTTCCCAGTCTGTTCAACAGCGACCTATTTCCCAACCTATCGCATCAGTCCTCATACCCAGTGTGTCAACGCCTGTGTCCATGTCCAGTAAAAATTCCGTATTGACACCCTCCTCTGAGAAGCCATCTAGTGGGGCCTCTGAAACGCCGTGGCAGCAGGTGAGGAGAGTCAGGGGAAAACGCCGCACTGTGAATGAGTCCGAAGGAGCAGGTACTCTCCAAGAACAATCGGGGCATCGAAACCCGAAAAACCCGAGGGACAGCCCTCCACCCGACAAAACCTTGAAAAAGGTTCCCAGAAAGGAGGGTTCTAAAGATGTATCTGAGCACGATTCAGGGGTCAGACCTCAGTCGGCTCCAGATGTTTCTCAAACTAATCCTCAGCCGTCCCCAATCCTTCTCCCATCCCCTTCCCCACCTTCTGACTCACCTTCCCCTCCTGACCCCCTTCCTCCACACCCTCCTGATGTACCTCTTAACCCTACTCACCTTCCTACCCAGCCGTCAGGAAAAAGTAAATTTTTGGATCTGGGGTCTCTCCATCCAGATGATTTACGTTATCTGGAGGAGAGACTCAAGAGAGTGAAAAAACATAAACCAAAAAATTTGAAAGACATACGTGGTCAGAAAAAGAGTGAGGTGGCAGCCAAGAAGCTGGTCCACCTTTTGGCTAATAGATTCAGTATCCTAGATGGTGATCAGGGAGTTTCACCATCTGAGGAGGATATGGAGGCAGAGGATGATGGACAGGAGAATACTTCCTAATGTTGTTTATGTGTTGTGCATTTCTTTTTCCTTTTGTCCTGTGTGGAGTAAGCTGGAGTGAAACTACCTCAATTGCTCAAATGGCTGTTCCTCCACCACTTAAATTGGCGACTATTAATGTCGCCAGTATTAAATCAGTAAGAGCTCGAAACCTGGCCTTATTTTTTCTCAGTAGTTTTGATGCTGACATTTTATTCTTGCAAGAGACTAGGCTCACCTCCTTGGCTGATATCCATCTGGCCAGGAGGGACTGGAGATCCGGTCCGAGCTACTGGTCTCTTGCGGCTGAGCCTTACAGTGGTGTGGCAGTGCTTTTCAGAACTGAGATGGTAACTTGTCGGCGAGTAATTGAGGTGGAGATGGGGAGATGTCTGGTCCTAGACGTTGTTGTGAGAGGACAGAACCTCAGGTTGATCAATGTTTATGCACCTCAAACTTATTGGGAGAGGAGACGTCTTTTCACAGCAATCAGGCCGTTCCTTTTTACGACGCAACCGATTGTGTTTGGTGGTGACTTCAACACCATTGTCAGGGTAATGGACAGGGAAGGTACCAACACTCGGTTGCGCCCTGACAGTATTTTCTTAAATAAGATAGTTAAGGAAGCAGGTCTGGTGGATGTTCACGTTCAGCATTCACCAGGCCTCACTGGGTTCACTTTTCAGCGGCCAGGGAGTCAGAGTAGAATAGATAGATTTTTTGTTACAGAGAATTACACTGCTTCAGCCCCTAGGGTCCAGGCAGTGGAATTCTCGGATCACTGTATTCTATCGGTGGACCTGGGTGCATCCTGTGCTCCTCCCAGAGGTAGGGGTACCTGGAAGTTAAATTCCTCCCTGTTGTTGGAAGAGAATGTGAGACAGTCTGTTGAGGAATTTTTTGAGGCACAGATCACCATCCTGGAATACTTTGACAACAGGTCAGAGTGGTGGGAGGAAGTCAAAAGTCGTGTCATCAGACTTTTCAAGGGCCTAGCCAGGAAAAAGCAGATTGGTAGAAATATTGCATACCAACAACTGAGAAGAAAGCTTGAGATCCTGGTCTCGGAGAACGGAGATCAGGGGGAGATCTCTGAGGTCAAGGCCCAACTCAGGCAGCAGCAATATGACCGTCTGACTTCTCTGTATTTAGAGAGGGATTATGGCAAATACCACTCGCCCGATCCCTATCAGAATTGCAGACAAGGTGCAGCCCTTAAAACGGTTACTGGACTCAGAGATGGATCGGGTTCTGTGGATAAATCCAGGCACGGAATCCTATCCATTGCAAAAGATTTTTATGCTGACCTGCTTGGGAACAAGCCGATTGACCAGGCTGGGATGGAAACCTTTCTAGTCTCAACTCCAGGGCTGGGAGGTGCAGATGTTTCTGACATAGACCTGACAGAGGCAATCACCGCTGAAGAAGTACTGAGAGCCATTGACAGTCTCACGCCGAAAAAATCCCCTGGTCCAGATGGTTTGACGGCTGAGTTTTACAAAGCTTTCAAAACTTTCCTGGCACCTCAATTGGCAGATGTGTTCAACCAGTGTCTTGCTGAAGGTGACTTACCACCTTCCATGAGAAAGTCAGCGGTCATTCTCCTGTCTAAAGGCAAAGATCCTGAGATGATTGAGAATTGGCGTCCCATCAGCCTTCTCAACATCGACAGAAAGATTCTGGCGAAAATATTATTCTGGCGTCTATCCCAGGCGACATCCCTGCTTTCCCACCACCAGCACTGCTCGATTTCAGGAAGAGGCACTTTCTCAGCACTTTTGTCTGTCCGGGAAGTCCTGGAACGATGCAGGGCTGAGGGTTGGGGAAAGTATTTGCTGGCATTGGATCAGTCTAAGGCTTTTGATCGTGTCAACCATGAGTACTTATGGCGGCTACTTTGTGTGTATGGCCTACAGGAAGGGTTTGTCAATTGGCTTCGCATTTTGTATAAAGAGGCAGAGAGTTTCATGCTCATAAATGGCTGGGTTGGCGAATCTTTCAAGGTATGCTCTGGAGTGCGTCAGGGGTGTCCGTTGAGCTCCCTCCTGTACGTATTCGCAATCGACCCCTTCGTAAGAAGGCTAGAAAGCAGTGCGCTCAGTGGAGTTCCTGTGGGCATTTCTGATGTGCCTCCCCTAAAGGTTGTGGCCTATGCTGATGATGTGACGGTGATAGTTTCTGGGACAGAGGAGGCGGAGGTAGTGGTGGTCTCAGAGATTGCGCTGTACTCAAAGGCATCAGGGTCACAAGTCAATCCAGACAAGTGTGAAATTTTCTGGATGGGGAATGATGGAGAGAGCTTTGAGCTTCCTGGCTCCTTTCCCGTGCCTCAACAGAAAATTAAGATTCTTGGCATCGAATTTGGTCCTGGCGATTACGGCCATCAAAATTGGGTGTGTAGGCTAGATGATGTCGACACCAAAGTAGCACGCTGGAAGAACTGGTCTTTAACGTTCAGGGAAAAGGTGGACTTGATCAAGAGTCATCTGGTTCCAATATTGCTTTATGTCAGCTATGTCGCAATTTTGCCCCAGTCACTGTACACAAGGATCTGTGGTCTGTTTTTTCAGATGCTCTGGGGAAACAGATTATACCTTATGCGCAGAAATATCACCTACAAAACCAGACGGGAAGGTGGCCTAGACATGGTCAATCCAATCGTTTTCTTTTCTCTGCTGTTTATTAAACACAATCTTGGTAGCATGCTTGCAGAGAACCCGCCTGGTTGGGTAGGCATTTTCCGGACTTGGTTTGGGACTTCGCTCACGAGTTGGGAAAGCGGTGGCTCAGTGAAAAGACTGGTGTCTCGCCGTGACTATCTCCCGGCCTATGTTGTCATGTGCTTGAAAAAATTGAAACAGTGGGGATTGACGGTGGAGGATGTCAGATCGGTCGGGAGGCGAGACCTAACGAAACGGGTGATAGACTCCTACTTTCATGACTCAATGTACTTAAGAGACTGCCCAAGCGTGCAATTGGAGGAGGGTTTGAGGCTGATTAATTCGCCACGTATTCCAAATAAATTGTGGGATATAGCTTGGCTTTCTTTCCACGGCAAGCTCTATGTTAGGAGCAATGTTAAGTACTTGAATGTGGATGCACGTGGATGTCCTCGTGAGGAGTGTGGTGGTGTCGAGGAATCCATGGATCACTTTCTTCTTCATTGTTCCTTTAATATAGAGGTGTGTAAACAGGTGGGTGGGATCCTGGGTATCCCTTTTCTGGAGCGTCTGAGTTACGCTGAGTGGGCATATGGGGCATTCAGGTCCTACCAGGGTTATGATTTATGCACTTTATATTTAGTCAGTTTAGCCATTAGACAGCACACATGGTTGGCACGGTGTCAGTTAGTCATTAGACAAAAATCCATCCCTGTCCAGGTGGTGGTGAACAATGTTCTTGGTGAGGTGTCCAGGATTCGGTGCTCGGAGAGACGTAAGTTGGGCAGGAGTGCTTGGATTCTTGCTTGGCAGAATATCAGGCCTCCTTAGCTCATCCATGTCTCTCCCGGGT